>NC_060272.1:123355712-123548584 GCF_021613505.1 Equus quagga
TATCTATCTATCTATCTATCTATCTATCTATCTATCTATCTATCTATTTATCTATCTATCACAACTACTTTACCTACTCATCCATTGTGGGCACTTAGGTTGTTTCCAAGTCTTGGCTGCTGTGAATAATGCTGCAATGAACATAAGGGTGCATAAGTCTCTTTGAATTGTTGATTTCTTATTCTTTGGATAAGTACCCAGTAGTGGGGTAGCTGGGTTGTATTCTATTTCTATTTTTAATTTTTTGACAAGTCTCCATACTGTTTTCCATAGTGGCTGCACCAGTTTGCATTCCCACCAGCAGTGCATGAGGGTTCCCTTTTCTCCACACCCTCTCCAACATTTGTTATTTTTTGTCTTGGTGATTGTAGCCATTCTAACATGTGTAAGATGATATCTGATTGCAGTTTTGATTTGCATTTCCCTGATTAGTGATGTTGAACATCATTTCATGTGCCTGTTGGCCATCTATATATCTTCTTTAGAAAAATTTCTGCTCTTATCTTCTGCCCATTTTTTGATTGGGTTGTTTGTTTATTTGTGGTTGAGTTCTTTATATATTTTGGAGATTAACCCCTTGTTGGATATGTGATTTGCAAATATTTTCTCCCAGTTGGTGTATTTTCATTTTCATTTGTCTCCAGATATTTTTTGATCTCTCCTTTAATTTCTTCAGTGATCCATCGGTTGTTCAGTGCCATATTGTTTAATCTCTGCATATTTGTCACTTTCCAAGCTTTTATATTCTAGTTGATTTCTAGTTTCATAACATTGTGGTTGGAAAAGATGCTTGATATGATCTCAATCTTCTTAAATTTATTGAGTCTTGCCTTATTTCCTAGCATACGGTCTATCCTTGAGAATATTTCATGTGCACTTGAGAAGAATACGTATTCTGCTGTTTTTGGATGAAGTGTTCTATACATCTATGAATGCCCTCTTATCTAGTTTTTCATTTAGTTCCACCACTTCCTTGTTGACTTTCTGTCTGCATGATCTATCCATTGATGTAAGTATGGTGTTAAGGTCCCTTACTATTCTTGTGTTGCTGGTAGTATCTCCTTTTTTGTCTGTTAATAGTTGCTTTATGTATTTTGGTGCTCCTGTGTTAGTTGTATATATATTTTATAAGTGTTATGTCCTCTTGGTGGAGAGTCCCTTTTATCGTTATGTACTTCCCTTCTTTGTCTCTCATTGCTTTTTTTATCTTGAAATCTACTTTGTCTGATATAAGTATGGAAACACCCTTCTTTTGTTTGCCATTAACTTAGAATTTCATCTTCCATCCGTTCACTCTAAGCCTGTGTTTGTCTTTAGAGCTGAGATGTATTTCCTGGAGGCATATTGTTGGGTCTTGTTTTTTAATCCATCCAGCCACTCTATGTCTTTTGATTGGAGAATTCGACCTATTTACATTTGAGCGGTTATTGATATATGAGGGCTTAATGCTGTAATTTTCTCACTTGTTTTCTGTTGTTCTGTATTTTCCTTGTTTCTTGTCCCATGTATTTCAGACTGCCAATTCAGTTTGGTGGCTCTCTATGATGGTTTTGTCATTATTTATCATGTGTCTCCATTCCATTTTTTCATTTAGAGGTTACCATGAGGTTTGTATAAAAGATCTCATAGATGAGATAGTCCATTTTCTGATATCCTCTTATTTCCTTAGTATAAGCAGGTTCTATTGCTTTCCTCTTCCCTTCTAAGTTATTGTCACAACTTATTCTGTTTTCTGTTGTGGTTAAAATGAAATGATTAGGGGCTGGCCCAGTGGTGCAGTGGTTAAGTTCACATGTTCCGCTTATCAGTGGCCCGGGGTTTGCTGGTTCAGATCCTGGGTGCAGACATGGCACCTCTTGGCATGTCATGCTGTGGTAGGCATCCCACGTATAAAGTAGAGGAAGATGGGTATGGATGTTAGCTCAGGGCCGGTCTTCCTCAGCAAAAAGAGGAAGATTGGCAGCAGTTAGCTCTGGCTAATCTTCCTCAAAATAAAATAAAATAAAATAAAATAAAATAGAATGATTATATTTTATTTTTGATGTTTTCCTTCCCTTTATCTTTAATGTTACAATTGTTTGCCAACCTATTCTCAGCAAGAGGTTCAATTTTCTGATTTTTTTTGCCTACTTATCTCTTTGCTCAATGCTTTGTAAACTGTTTCTTTTTTTTTTTCAGTTATGAGGACCTTCTTGAGGATTTCTTGTAGGGAGGGTCTTGTTGCAATGAACTCCTTCAGCTTTTGTTTATCTAGGAAGGTTTTTATTTCTCCATTATATCTGAAAGAGATTTTTGCTAGATAGAGTATTCTTGGCTGAAGGTGTTTGTCTTTCAGAATTTTGAATGTGTCATTTCACTCTCTCTTAGCCTGTAAAGTTTCTGTTGAGAAATCTGCTGAAAGCCTGATAGGGGCTCTTTTGTAGGTTATTTTCTTCTGCCTTGCTGCCCTTAATTTTTTTTTGTCATTGATTTTTGCCAGTTTTACTAATATATGCCTTGGAGAAGGTGTTTTTTTCACTGATGTAATTAGAAGTTTTATTAGCTTCTTTTACTTGTAATTCCATTGCCTTCCCCAGGTTTCGGAAGTTCTCAGCTATTATTCCTTTGGAGGAGCTATCTGCTCCTTTCCCCTCTCCTTCTCCCTCTTGAATTCCTACAATCCTTATGTTGCATTTCCTAATTGAGTTGGATATTTCTCATAGAATTTCTTCATTTCTTTTAGTCTTAGGACTCTCTCCTCCTCCATCTGAAGCATTTCTAAGTTTCTATCCTGTAAATTGCTAATTCTGTCCTCCAAATATCAGCTCTGTTATTTAAGGACTCCAGATTTTCTTTGTCTCATTCATTGTGCTTTTCATCTCCAACATTTCTGATTGGTTTTTCTTTATACTTTCAATCTCTTTTGTGAAGAATTAACTCTGTCTATTAATTTTATTCCTGATTTCATTGAACTGTCTTTCTGAGTTCTCTTGTAACTCATTGAGTTATTTTATGATAGCTATTTTAAATACACTGTCATTTAGACTGTAAATTTCTGTGCCTTCAGGATTCACTTCTGAGTGTTTGTTCCTTTCCTTCTGGTCTGGAGTATTAATATATCTCTTCATAGTATTCAAAGGAGTGGATTTGTGCCTTCACACAGTGATATTATCTGGTCACAGATTCCACCTGCCTCCACTGGGGGCTGGGCAGGAGCTGTATATTCTGAGCCTGCTGCAATCCCTGTCAGCTGTGTCTGTCCAAAACTGCTCTATACCTTGAGACCACAGTGACCCTGTGGGCTCTCCCACCAAATGGGAATGTGATCACATGGCATCTCAGGGTTGCCACCACCTGCTTCCAGAGTCCCACTAAGATGCACTCCCTACTTTGGGACTGCAGCGGTACTATGGGTTTTCATGGCAGCTGGGAAATTGTTTGCCCTGGATTGCAGATCCACCTCTATCTCCTCCTAGGTCACACTAGCTGTTCTGCTTGGGAGGCAGGGCCTCCCCACTGGGTCTGAGCCTGGGTCACTCCCTGGGGACTGTGGCGGCTCTCCCACTGGATGGGAAGGCAATCATGTGGTGGCTCAGGACTGCTGTCACCTGTTCCCACAGTCATGCCTAGGCGTACTCCCACCCTTGGGGCCACAACAGTGCTATGGGCACTTCAGCCAGGAAAACTGGTGCACACATGCACAGGGCTGCCAGGAGAGCTGGAGAGTGCTCACCTATCTCCACTACCTCCCTGGGCTCCTCTGTCCACCTTCAGATGTATAGTTGCATGGGTCTCTCAGGTGTCCTGATGTGCTGTTTGGGTATCCTCTATTGATCAATGAATGTCCATTTAGCTGTAGTTTGAAGGGGGAGAGATAAAGGGAAGAGTTCACTCTGTCATGTTGTTGACATCACCTTGACTTCTTAATATTTGTAATTCGTGCCTTCTCTCTTACTGTGTTGGTCAATTTGGCTAAAAGATAATTTTTTTTCAAAAAAACAGCTATGGTTTCATTGATTATTCTCTGTTGTTTTTCTATTCTCAGTTTCGTTGATATCTGCTCTTATTATTTTATTCCTTCTGCTTGGTTTGGGTATAATTTGGTCTTATTTTTCTCTTTTTTTAATATGCATTCTTAGATCATTTATTTGAAACTTTGCCTCTTTTCCAATACAAGCATTTTACTGCTATAAATATCCCTTTAAGTGTTGCTTTAGCTGCATCTCACAAGTTTTGACAGGGTATGTTTTAATTTTCATTAAATTAAAAATATTTTCTAATTTCCTTGTGACTTCATCTTTTACCTTTGGGTTATTTAGAAGTGTATTGTTTATTGACTAAATATTTTTGAATTTTCCAGATAGCTTTCTGTTATTTATTTCTAGTTTAATTCCATAATGGCTAGAGAACACACTTTGTATCATTTCAGTTGCTTTAAATTTGTTGATGTTTTATTTTATGACCCGAATACAGTATATCTTAGGGTACACTCCATATGTACTTGAAAAGAATGTGCAATCTATCATTGTTGGACAGAGTATTTTATAAATGTTTGTTAAGTTAAGTTGCCTGATTTTATTGTTAAAGTCTTATATATTCCTTCTGAGTGTTTTCACTTGTTTTATTGATTACTGAGAATAGAGTATTAAAGTCTCCAACAGTAATTGGGTTTGTCTATTTGTCCCTTTAAGTCCATAAGTTTTTGATTCATATATTTTGATGCTCTATTATTAAGTGCATACACATTTAGGATTAACTTTTCCTAATGAGTTGTTACTCTTTATTCTGATAATATTTACGTTTCTGATGTCTACTTTTTCTATTACTTATATAGCCACTACAGCTTTTTTTTGTTAATGTTTGCATGGTGTATATACTCCCATCTTTTTATTTTTAACTTAGCCATGTATTTATGTTTAATGTGAATTTTTTGTATACAGTATAGTTGAGTTTTGCTTTTTAAATTAATCTGACAACCTTAGTCTTTAAATTGGTGTGTGGTTTGGCATTCTGTGTAACAACTGATTTTTTGGATTTAATTTACCACTTTGCTAGTTATTTTTTATTGTTCCATCTGTTTTTGATTCTTGTTTTGCTTTATTTTGTATTGAGTACTCATTTGTATAATGATTCCATTTTATATACACTGCTGGCTTATTATTTTTTATCTCAAATTTTTTTTTCATAGTTGTCTTGGGTTTTACAACTTAAATTGATCATATTCTATGTTCACATAATATTATACTGCTTTACATGTAGTACAAAGACCTTATGATATTATACATCTAATTCTTCCCTCTCATCCTTTGTGATGTTGTTATAATTTTAATTTCACATATACTGTAAACACACACAATAGATTGCTACTATGTTTTGCTTTGACAGTCCACTATCTTTTAGATCAATTAAAAATTATATTTACATTCATTAATGGTATTTCCAGAACTGTTCATTTCTTTGTGTAGATCCAATTTTCTGTCTGGTGCCATATTTCTTCTAACTGGGGAACTTCCTTTAACATTTCTTGTAGTGCAAATGTGCTGGTAATGAATTCTCTTAGCTTTTGTTTGTCTGAGAAAGTCTAAGTTTTGCCTTCACTTTTGAAAGATCTTTTCAATAGGTATAGAATTCTGGGCTTACATTTTTTTTTTCTTCAGTAATTTAAAGATGTTATTTCATTGTCTTCTGTCTTGCATAATTTCTGGCAAGAGTCTGCTATATTATTTAAATCTTTGTTTCTCTGTGTATAACTTGTATTTTTTCCCTGATTTACTTCAAAATTTTCTCTTTATCTTGGTTTTCAAGTTTGAATATGATATGATATGATATGAGTGTGATTTTTTTTTTAGTATTTATTCTCCTCTGTGTTTGCTGAGCTTCTTGGACCTGGAGTTTGTGTCTTTCATTAATTTTAGAATTTTCTTAGTCATTATCCCTTCAATTGTTTCTTCTGTCCATTTTTTTTCTCAATTTACCCTCTTGTATTTGAATTATACATATGTTAGACCATTTTTTCTGTCCCACAGCTTTGGAACTATTTTCTCCCCAAGCACTCTTCTTCTGTTTTTTTTTTTTTTTTTAAATTCAACTTGAATAATATCTACTGACTTTTATTCAAGTTCATCTTTGCATTTCTCAGCTTGTTCAACTCTATTTATTAACCTATCAAAAACATTCTTCATCTCTGCTACCATCTTTTTCATTTCTATCATTTCAATTACATTTTTTTTCCCTATACTTTTCATCTCTCTGCTGAAATTCTCCATCTGTTTGCACAAGTTGTCCACTTTTTCCACAGGGTCTTTAAAATATTAATCATAGTTATATCAAATGCCCTGTCTGATAGTTCCAACATCTGTCATATCTGAATCTGATGCTGTTCAATCCTTTTACTCTTGACATTGTATTCCCTTTTTTTCTCCTTCTTTTTTGTGTGACTTATAATTTTGATTGAAAATGGGATATGTTGTGTAAGATACAAGAGTCTGAGGTTAATAGTATTAATGTTTCTAAATGCTCATTCTTCTTCTTTTTTCTAGGACTTGAGCCAATCTATTCAGGAGTTGAGCTAGATTTGTGTTTTCTTCTTGCTATAGTTTCCCTAGTGCTCCAAAGTTTTAAAATTTCCCCTAGCAATACTTTGTGCTTCGGGTGGGGATTGAGTTGAGTTGATGGGGTGTTTTTCTCAGTATATTCATTCCACACTCAGCTTTGGACATTCTTTGTCAAAATTGCACCTCAGAGAGGTTCTCTCTCTAGGCTCTTGCCTCTCCTCCAGCTGTTGACTACTGTTATTTTTCACTTGGTTCTTACTTTTCTAGTTGTGTGTGGTGGAGGTGATGGAGTGCGGTCTAGGGTTCTGATTCAGCCTCTGTCATAGGCATGTGTTGTGTTCCTGGGTCTTGATTGTAGAGTCTTAGTGATCCTCCTCCAGCTGTAGGGGAGAGTCTTACTTTCTTATGTGTTGCTGTAAAAATTACAATAAACTGAATGGCTTAAAACAATAGAAATTTATTCTATCACAGTTATGGAGGCTAGAAGTTGGAAATCAAGGTATTGGCAGGGTTGGTTCATTTTGGAGACTCTAGGCGATAATCTGTTCCATGCCTCTCTCCTAACTTCTGTTGGTTGCTAGAAATCCTTGGCCTTCTTTAGTTTGTAGATGAATCACTTCAATCTCTGCCTCCTTCTTCATATGACATGCCCCTCTTTGTGTTTCTGTCTTAACAGGGTCTTCTTACAAGGACACTATTGATTGGATTTAGTACCCACCCTAATCTAGGTCAACCTCATCTTAAATTGATTACATCTGCTAAGACCCTATTTCCAAATAAGGTCACATTCACAGGTATCAGGAATTAGGACTTCAGCATCTTTTTTTTGAATATGTAACTTTGCTAGGGCTGCCATAACAAAATACCGCAGATTGAGTGGCTTAAACAACAGAAATTTATTTTCTCACAGTTCTGAAGGATGGAAGCCCAAGGTCAAGGGGTCAGCAGGGTTGGTTTCTTCTGAGACCTCTCTCCTTGGCTTGCAGATAGCCACCCTCTTTATATGGTTGTCCTTCTGTGCACACATTCCTGGTGTGTCTCTGTGTGTCCTAATCTCCTCTTCCTATAAGGACATCAGTCATGTTGGATTAGGACCCACTCTAACAGCCTTATTTTAACTTAATCACCTCTTTAAGGGCTCTATCTCTAAAGTCACATTCTGAGGTACTAGGTTAGAACTTCAACATAGGACTTTGGTGGGGGACAAAGTTCAGCCCACAATAGGGATCACAATTCAACTCAAAATTAATTGACTGTGGTGGGGCTTCAGATGTTTTTCTACCCTTTGCCCCGTCGTAGAGGGACAGAAGATGAGTAGAACTTTTTAAATAAAAGTTTTAAAAGTAAGACTTTTAAATAAAAGTTTTTTTATTCAACTCTTTCTGATATTTAAAGTACATTTAAGAAAATGTATAGTTGTAAACGTTGTGGTATCATATTTGATTGCTTTTAATTTGTGGAAGATCTAAAGTTTGAATTTATAAATACTGTCCTTTATAAATGATTAGCATTTAATTCTTTCAAAAGCCAATAGCTGCTACTACTAAGCTGGTTCTACTTTAGCCCCTGTGAGCATCTCCAGCTTAAACAAACAGTCTCTGGTTCATAGCCATGACATTTGGGTTAAGCATGTATTTCTTTTTTTTTTTTAAAGATTGGCCCTGAGCTAACATCCATTGTCAATCTTACTCTTTTTTTTTTTTCTTCTCCCCAAAGCCCTCCAGTACATAGTTGTATACTCTAGCTGTAGGCCCTTCTGGTTGTGGCATGTGGGACGCTGCCTCAGCATGGCTTGATGAACTGTGCCATGTCCGTGCCCAAGATCTGAACCCGTGAAACCCTGGGCCGCCAAAGCAGAGCATGCAAACTTAACCACTCTGCCATGGCGCCAGCCCCAAAGCATTTGTTTCTTGATTGTGGTATTAATAATTCCATATATCCATCTGATATGCCTGCCTTTTGTGTATACTTACAATTCACTAATCAAGTTTCAGCTCATTGGAATATTTATTTCCCTTGGAGATTTCCTACTTCTTGGGAGTCTGTCAATATATGTTTTATGCAGCATCAACTGTTTGGTAACATGGGGACATTTCAGAATATCTAGTCCATTCAATCTCAAAGATCAGGAATCTTTGGTAATATATTTTGTTATATTTCCATATCCACTGACATAGCTGTACCTCCATCTTGCTATTGTTTGCATAATACTAGATTTTTCTTTTTTGAGGAAGGTTAGCCCTGAGCTAACATCTGCCGCCAATCCTCCTCTTTTTGCTGAGGAAGACTGGTGCTGAGCTAACATCCGTGCCCATCTTCCTCTACTTTATATGTGGGATGCCTACCACAGCATGGCTTGTCAAGGGGTGCCGTGTCTGCCCCTGGGATCCGAACCGGCAAACCCTAGTCCTCCGAACCGGAATGTGTGAACTTAACCACTGCGCCACCAGACCAGCCCCTGCATAGTACTAGATTTAAGAGTAATTTTAAAAATTCACATCCCTGCTTACGGACATAAAGACTATTCGCAGTTATTAGCCGTATCACATGGTGTGGAGCAAGCATCACTGTGTTTGAATCTCTATAAACTTGTGTTAGTGTATACTTACAGGTTACATTTCTAAAGGGGAATTGCTGGGTGAAAAGCATTTTTAAAGTTATTGATACATATTTTCAGGCAAATTTAATGTTATTAGAAAATGTAAAGTATGTTTCTAGATTTTTATATTTTAATAATATTTACCTATTTTTAAAATTATGTTACATTATTTCGTATATGGTCTCCATTCCTCCTCCAGTGACAGTAAAATCTTGTCTGTATGGAACGTCTCATAAGAAGACAAGTTGTTCAGAGAGTTTAGCATTTGGGTCCGAGTCTTGGCTCTGCCAGCCTGCATTTGCTTTCTGACTTTGCATAAGTAAGTTGGTCTTTTTAGTTCTCTGTGTCTTTATACATAAACTGCAGACTGTTGAACTAGAACAGAGGTTATTAAATTTTGTTCCAAGGATGAGAAGATGAATGTGATGGGCGGTGCTTTGGAATCCCTGCCCTTACTCCAAGCGAGAAAGCTGTGCATTTATCTTTTTTGAAATAAGAAGTACTGAAAAAGATTTCATTTGCCGAAAACTAAAAAAAGCCAGTTCTGCAATTAAAAGTAGTTTAAAATCCTTTTGCCTAGATGGATCAAACGTCACTTGTAGTTCTAAGATTTCATGACTTACGATTCTGTGCATTCTTCTGAATTGCTGGATTTTCCAGTATTTGAACTTCAATTATGGCTCCTCGTTTTTTCTTCTCTCCATTTAATGCAAAAATAAATGTAGTTATTTAGAAAAAAATAACAGGAGCTGTTTCTTCCTATAATCTCTTCTCTCAGCTTTATTTCTCTTTTGAATTGAGAATGTTTCAGTCTCAACTACATTTTTTTTTCAGAGAAAAGTTAAACAATTTAGACTTCTCTTAATTTGATATCCTTCATAGTTAGACTGAATTTAAATATATACACCCTTCCTTATATCTTGTCTTTCTTGACTTTTTTATAGAATATATCTATAGCCCATGTATTGGTCACTTTCCAATAGAATGCTTCTATCCTCACCCTCATTGGTTTCTAAGTCCCAGCATATTCTCCTATAACCAGTATTGAATGCTATAGTCACATTTCTTTTGCCTGAACACTACTTCCAGCATAATAAGATTTTTTTTTTTTTACATTTCTCTGGGAAACTCTAATTACCTTAGGCATAAGAACAAAACTCTTGGCTTAAATCTCTTAATCAGGCTTTCCCAAAATAGCCACTGAGGCAAACTGAATCACTCTCCCATGTGCCTGATTATCCATCTCAGAAGTTTTGAAATTCACTCAATTTACATCTATGTTAAGAACTTTTTGTACTTCCGCAAATTCCTCTTCTCCCTCTGCTAAAATGTAACCTTCTCCAGGAAGTTTTCTCCTACTAACTAGGGAGGAACTGTTCTCTTTTCTCTCATTGCAGGCGAAGTACAAAGTAACTTTGAAGAAACTTTGAGAAAACAATGAAACTTTATTGAAATAGTCTCCAGTAAGGCTGAAATTGTAATAATTTTACCTGCATTGAGCTGAAGTTTGAATATGTTATCTCGAAAAAGAAATTTACTGGGAAGATAAGCATAATTAAGATTGCAGGAAATACACATATGCAGATAAACACACACACACACACACACAACAAATTTTGAAAAGCATTTAAGATTGAAAACTCTTATTTCTACCTTAGATGAGAATCTGTGAAAATAGTCAAATATATTTAAGAATATTTCAGCATATTTTCGGCAATTTAAAGTGATCTTCCCTTGATCTGAACACTGCTTTACTATACTGTAGCTTACTTACTAGTGGAAAATTTAGGTAACTAGGACTAGTAGATGCCAGGGTGCGCCTCCCAGATCCCCCTTTAGGATGAAGACACTTGTTGCCAAGCTGCTAGAAATATTGTTGGCAGAAGGGCCTCAGCTGAGTCTCTCTCTGAGAATTGCCCTTGACTAAAGAATGTCATCTTGACCAAGGTCACATTTGGGACAACTCTGATGAGCCATCCCAGCTGCGGAGCCCGCCATAGCATTGGCTGTGGTCTTTGATGTGACAGCACAGCAGATCAACATTTCCCTCTGCTTCCTGCTTCCTTCACTCCTCGACGGGCATTTTTCCAAGAGACTTCTCAAGAAAATTCCTGCACACTTAATCTTAGTCTGTCATCCTTACGCCCCCATGCCCCCCCCCCCCATTTTACAGTATAACTATAAGAAAAAGAGAAAAATAGCTAGTATTTAAACAAATCTTACTACTTCCCGGGCATTGTGCTAAAAACTTCAGATTCATTAAATTACCTAATCCTTACAACAATATGAGGTGGGATTTATTATTATTATCTTTATTTACAACTGAGGAAATTCACCTTAGAGGAATTACATGATTAGTCCAAGTCCTACAGCTGCTAGGTGGTAGAGCCAGGCCTTGAAACTGTGCCTTTGCATTCCAGAGACTATACTTTTAATGACTCAGTTATTCTGCTTCCTGCATCTCTAGGACATGGGTTCAATCCCTGAAAGGGTATGCCTGGATAGAGAACTATTTAAAGATTGTGGCAGTGAAGACTAATCAACATATTTTGAAAATGTATTTTGCTTCATATGTATCTTGTAAGGAGACATCATTTTTGGTAAAATGATTTTTTTTTGTAAAAATCATCATCATTTTTAAGTTAAGACATAATGCTGTGTTTAGATGTTGGATGCAACTGAAGTTTTATCTCTGATGCAAAATAAAGGAAGGTGAAAATTAATTACACATGAGGAAATTCAAGCCTACTCACTAACTGACATTGACAAAAGCTAATTTTTGTTGGAATCAACCACCGATGTGCTAATGGACTTCTAATTAATGAATTTGCTAATTGTTCATCCTTATTGTACACATTAACTGGCATTCCATCCATAACTTGTGACATAAAAAAAATACAAGACCAAAATAGAGATTGTTTGCTGGTTTTAAATGTATTTCCAATCAATTGGACTAAGTACATGACACAACTGATCTTGTCTATAATGAAGAAATTGACTGTTAATTTTGTCAAGAAATTCAACCGAAAACTCTTTTCTTCAATAGGCACATACAGATCTAGTCTTACAGTAGTGAACTTGCACAAGGTAGAAAACCTGTATATTAAATTGCTTCTTTTACGTACATGAAGCAATTTTAATATTTATATATGCTTTGTAATGAAAATATTTTATATTTGTATAGTACTGCTGAGTTTTCACAAATATTATCTCATATAATTCTTATTAAAATTGTGAGATGGTAGGGTGGGTATTATTAATGTCAGTTTCTAGACAGGAAAACTAAGATTTGGCTCAGCGATTTGTTCAGATGGCTGAGGTAAGAGTTCATCTCACCAATCTTCGTTTTCTACACCGACACGAACATATAAATGTCTCTCCTACCTTAGCAATTCCTTCTCTGGTGCCACCCTTCTGAGATATAAGGGTTTGTTTTTCCTGTCATAGGCAGGTTTTTTGAAAGAAACCCATACATTTGCTAGATTCATTTTCAAATTATACAACCAGCATTCCTGAATGCTTTGCAAACTGAAGTCTGTCTTCATCACTACAAAAGAATTGTCACTAGAAAACCTCCTCAGTAGAACATCCTGTGACTTTATCACAGATCACAGGTTTCAGATGTCATTGTTCACCATCCCTCCTAAGCATATTATATGTTTTAAGAAACATTCATCTCTTTGTTTTCGTGATACTGAAAGTGGTACCCCTTTGTCACCATCATCAAATCCTTTACCTATCCTTCAATGCAGTTGTTTACCAAAAGCACATCCTTGGCATTCACCTCTTCTTTCTGCATATTGAATCCTTTATTAGTGTTTATGGCTTCATTTATCTCTTCCATCTAGATGAGAGACAACATAGTACAGGAATTAAAACCTTGGCCTCTGGATTCAAACAGAATTGAGTTTGAATCCAAGCTCCATCATTTATTAGCTCTGTGACTTTGAGAAACTACTCGGTTTATGCATGTGCAAAATGGGTTCAATGCTGCTTACCTTGGAGTGTTGTAAGGACTAAACGAGATAAAGTATGTAAAATTCTTGGCTACTGAGATCCCAATTTTTTATTTTGATAAATTTTAAACTCTTTACCATAGTGTCCACAGTACGCTGTACCATCTAGCTGCTCCCCACATCCAGGCAAGAGATATTGATGGTTAAGATTATTTGATGGCAGAACAGATGGAGAGAAGCAGATGTGTCGAAGACATGTTTTATAGAAAGGATTTCCTGGGGTGAGTATTTGCTTGGTGATTGCTTGGGGTGATGAAAGAAGGCTATCTTAAAATAACCCTAAAGTTTCAGCCTCATAAAATCAGATAGATGGTGGAGTTATTTACTGAGATAGGGGCTACTGGAGGAGGACGAGGATTCTGGGGTAGATTATAGATTAGGTTTGGGGCATGTGGATATCTTTCAGATATAGGTGCAATGGTTGAATAGGTAGTTTAATAGGTAGTTGCCAGTCTTCAGGAAAGAAAAAGAAGAAAGAAAATCCCTGAAATATTTTAAGTTGAGAACCACATTAAAAGCAATGCAAAAACGATAATACAACTGAAAAGACAGTGGTCTCCCCTTATTCATGATTTTACTTTCTGTGGTCTCAGTTGCCCTTGGTCAACTGCAGTCCAAAAATATTAAATGAAAAATTCCAGAAATAAAAAATTTGTAAGTTTTAAATTGCATGCCATTCTGAGTAGTGTGATGAAATTTTGCACTGCCCCACTCTGTCCTGCCCAGGACTTGAATCAGCCCTTTATCCAGCATATCCACACTGTATGCCACCTGCCTGTTAGTCACTTGGTGGCCATCTTGATCATTGGATAGACTGTTGTGGTACTGTAGTGCTTGTGCTCAAGTAACCCTTATTTTACCTAATAATGTCTCAAAGCATAAGAGTAGTGATGCAGGCAATTTGGATATGTCAAACACTTCATCTCATCATGTAGGCATTATATCATCTCACATCATCACAAGAGGAAGCAGGTTGAGTACAGCACAGTAACGTTTTGTGAGAGAGAGAGACTGCATTCACATAGCTTTATCACAGTGTATTGTTACAATTGTTCTATTTTATTATTACTTATTGTTGTTCATCTCTCCCTGTGCCTAATTTATAAATTAAACTTTATCATAGGTTTATAAATAAAACACAGTATATGTAGGGTTCAGTACTATCTGTGGTTTCAGGCATCTACTGGGGGTCTTGAAATGCATCCCCTGTGGATAAGAGGAGACTACTGTATATACAATCAGGGATGTGATAGATAAGTATATATAAAACATAAGTGCAAAGATTAAAACTATAATAAGGTTAATAAATATGGAAGACATATTAGGGAGTTTATATATGCATAGTTGGTGATACTGAAAAAAAGGGTAAATGAAATATTAAAAATAATTAAAGATATACTAGAAGACAACTTTTCTGAAATTAACATATTATTGTTTTATTCAAAAAATGTTCATGAAGTGACTGGTTTTGTCAGATGCCATTCTAGGCACTGGAAGCAAAATATTGAAAAAGATTGAAAACGTAACTGTTTTCATGGAATTTGTATTCCACAGCACTAAAACGCACACCACGTCCTGGGGAAAATGGAAATAAAACATCAAGAAGACATACTCTCATGAAGTTATTGAGCATCAAGACAAAAAAGATTATGGATGTCTAGGCAAATAGTGCAAGTCACCTATATGGGTGCAAAATAGTGTTGGCCTCAGACTTCTCCATAAGTCTCAGTATGAAGACAGAGCACCAATGTCTACAAAACTCTGAGGGAAGAAAGTATGTTCTAATAATTTTAACACCCAACCAAAATTTCCTTCAAGTAACAAGGCAATGGACAGACATTCTCAAATAAATAAATCAAACAATACTGTACCCATGAACCTTAGTTGGAAAAAATATAAAAACTGGACAATGATATCCAGCCAAAAAAGTCACAAAACAAATGAAAAAAACTCAGGACAGCAGACTCGTGCTTGGGATTAAATATACTGAAATATAATTATATATATACTGAATATACTGAAACACAAACTAAATACAGTATAATTATCTGTATTAAATAACTGTGGGAATTTCTTCAGCAGAATAGAATATAAATGCCATAAACTTTGTAATTAACAGCTAAATATTACAGGGTGGGGAGAGAAGAGACACGAGTTAGTATTCCTATGCTGATTTCTCATCCTGTTTCTTTCTTTCTTTTTGTTTTTTTGCTGAGGAAGTTTCACCCTGAGCTAACATCTGTGACCAATCTTCCTATATTTTGTATATGAGCTGCCTCCACAGCATGGCCACTGATGAGTCATATAGGTCCACACCTGGGAACCAAACCCAAACCACTGAAGTGGAGTGCACTGAACTTAACCACTCGGCCACTGGGGCTGGCCCTCTCATCTTTCATAATAGAGATTCAAGGTCATAGTCTAAATTTAAATCATGAGGGTTTTTCCCCCAAAGTAATGATTTCTTTCTCCTAATATTTTAAAATATTTTTTCTTAACTTCAAAGGAACATTCTAAGAACCAATATTATGTGCTAGTGAATGAACAGGTGTCTAAACTATAGTTTTACTTTATTCTCTTACATTCAAATTCAAGTCGATTTAAGTCATTTAGAAATTAGAAATAAGTCTGATCCCATCTGGACTGCTGTTCTTTCTGTCCCGCTTGCTGCCTCTCTGTGCTTCTGTCTGTGCGTCTGCAGGGAGGTGACTTTTGGAGTGAGAGTCTCCAGATGATAATGACAAAGGTTGCTTCTGGGGGTTGGGAGATATTATAAATGGGATACATTTTGCATGTTTAATTATAAATAGTTGTGTTTGGAGGAACCCACAGACAAATGAAGAAAAGAAAGTTAACCATTGCCTCTGGAAATGGGTGTGGAAGTGGGGTGGGTGGAGGAGGAGGATCCACCCTGAGAAAGTCTCTCATCCCCTTGGGCCCCTGCAGTTCACAGATCAGAAGTCTGCAGGGCTTAGATTATAGAGGGCAAGTTATGTAAATGCTAGTATTTCAGAGAAAACTTTCTGGTTTGGATGCATTTATTGACTGTCCCAGAACTGACTAGCTAATTACTTCAACTTCAAATCTTAAGACAATTTAAAGGTGTTTTGTAACTACTTGGAAGTATTATAAGTATTGTGAAATAATGGTATGTTTTTTTCAGGAGATTCTGTAGTTGTTATACCGTGTGAGCCAAAAAACAATGGGCACTTGAGACTGATTTACTAAAACAGGCTGATATTTCTGGATTTTTTTCCCCACAAAATGCAAAAATAAAAAACAAGAAAAATCCTTAGGAATTCTACATCACCCAGGGGCTGTTGGCAGCATTCGGTCAGGATTGCACTAGCTGTTTGGGCTTTGTCAGTAAGCCTGCATCTCCACCTAGGAGTCAGCAGACAGGACTTTTGAAAACATAATTCTCTTCTCCTTTTTACTGGTTTTCTCTTTCAGAAATGTGTCATGTGTTGGCTGGCAGAGACCTGAGTTCATGAGGGGAGAGAATCGTAAGGAGCCTGGTTGACTTGGGCATCAGGGATGGCCGTGGGACCTGAATCAGCATCCAGGCTTACTTCCAGATGTGGTCATCCACCTGATGCTGTGATTGACCCTCTGCTCTGTCTTTAATGAGGACCACTTGGTGCTCAAAAAGCTCAGCTTTTTTTCCAGATTCTGGATCAAATCTCATTTTAGTAGCAATTTAAAGAGAACTTAGAAAGATCTCAGCTGAAGTGCTTGGGTTCAGGGATTAGGTTCAAGCCCCTGGATGAAGGGTCTGTTAAGAAGTCTCAGAGGAATAGGGGCTGTGGGAGGGAAGTTGGTCATTGCAGGGGCTAGTCATCCACAAACTTCTGGTGAGCAGAATCTTCCCCTTCTATCCCTATGCCCCCCCGTTGCTTACCATGTTGCCTGGTATAGAGGAGAAACCCAATATGTGATGAATGAATAAATAATTAACTAAGTATATGAAAAGAAGGAAAGAACGACTCCCAGTTGGGTGTTACTGGGGAGTAAGCTGCATGCGTGGTCTTGGAAATGAAGTGGTCACCAGAGTGCTGAGTAAATTCAGTGCTATAAGGGATCTTCTGAGATGTGAAACTAGAGTTCCTTCAATATCTTCCCACCCATTTGCCCTAAAGTCTTGGAATTCCCCTTTTAGAGGTTTATTCATAATGAGAATGTGGAAGAAGTGGGGCTGCCACCCTTATCATGCCTAATTCCAGGTAAAAGAGCCATACAAGGTCAAACAAACATCAAACAACCCCCACAGCCCCCAAACAACAGCAAAACAGCAACTCAAGGAGAACGCCTCACCGAAAAATAGATATCATGTTATCTCGATGTAATATTTTCCAAGGGTTAAATTATTCTATGAAATACTGATTTTTCTGTGTTTTTTACAAAGATCTCTATCAATTTATTAAAGCCTTTTGGGGTTATATAAGAATCTTCTGCCTTGGAAAGATTAAAACAGAGACCTTCCAAATCAGTGAGCAAGAACAACTTCCTGCCACCTACAGAAAATCTTGCTGCCAAGGGAAGAAATGACAGACCTGTAATATTTATGCCAAAGATAGAATTTCTTGGGCCCCAAATGATATATCTGGGGACCCTATATTTACTGACTTTGTTCTTATTGCTAACCTATCTTTTATTACAAATAAAGTTCACTTTAATTGCCTTTGGATGGAGAAGAACCATTTACAAAAGCCCTATGCTATCTCTTCTCCTAGAGTTACTTCAGTACAAGAGTTTGGAAATCCATTTTTCTGTAAGTTCAGGAGGAATTTATTAGGAGCCTCTGTATAGTTTCTCTGGCCACCATATAAAACATCATGGAAATTTGACTGCTTCTGATGTAGTCATCTTGGGCCCTTGCATCCCAGCTGGCATGTTAGTGGTTGGGCAGAGGTATTTTTGATTTAGGTTGCAAAGCTTCAAACAAATTGTGCTATAAAGGGAGTATCATGTCCTATAATTTGCTTTTATCAACTAAAAGTTATTTCCCCTGAAATATGGTATCTGTTCAATGTGTGTTGACACAGTTGTCATAGAATCATAAGGAAGACTTCTGGTTTGTTTTTGGCCCGACAACCTCTTCTTATTGAAATAAGGATCAAGGAAACTGGATTAACAAACTCTTTGGGATTAAATCTTTCTCCTAACCAAGTCATCTTGGAAGTAGAGAATAAGGAGGGATGCCCTGAGGCGTCTGAGCACTCACTGTGGATGGAGAAGAGACTACACACCTGGAGTTGGTGGGGCCTCCGTTAGAGGGACACACTGGTTTTTAGGAAGGGAGTCCCTTCCTAAGTTCTCAGTTCTCAGGATGTCATTATATCTCCCTTTGGAGAGTTATTTCTGACAATAGAGTCCGTGTCCTTGGAACACATTCTGTTTGTTGATTGAAATTCTTTACTACGCTTTTTGCTACTTCAAAGTCAAAATGATTTTGGATTA
This sequence comes from Equus quagga, assembly GCF_021613505.1. Taxonomy (NCBI): domain Eukaryota; kingdom Metazoa; phylum Chordata; class Mammalia; order Perissodactyla; family Equidae; genus Equus; species Equus quagga. The sequence continues at coordinate 123,374,321 of NC_060272.1, forward strand.
AAAATAATTATTTTTGAACTCCATGACATATAGCAGGTTATTTTTAAACCAAAAATGCTGACTGAATTTGGACTTAAAAAAAAGTGCTGTTTCTTGAAAGATGCTGTAGAGCTAAAATAAAAAATAAATGAATCTTTGTTGTTTGGATTCTGTTCATAAACACAAGCTTTTGGAGGTTAATTTTTTGCTTTATGTATGTGTAAATAAATGAATCAGCTTGTGAGAGAAACCCTTTTCTCTGCTTAAAAATGTAAAGATCATTTCTCATGGAAATTTTGTCATTAATTTATGTTGAGGTAATAACTCTTTCCTTAAAAAAATGGAGTGAGTCAAAAGTGAGGAATTTGACATTTTGGAATGGTAAGATCTTGATTTAACTGCAGAGGAGGACTTTGGTTACTAAGGGACACCATTTTCTCTTGTAATTAATTCCTTTTCCTGACATTTCTCCCATCATGAGGCAAATTTGTTTGTGGCGCTTAACCTTTAAGTATTATATCAGTTTTCACTGGGGTCATGCAGTGACCAAGAGTAAACAAATGTGAGACAAAAGTTTTTCAAAAAAAGGCAAAAAACTCAAATGAAGTTTGCAGTCAGGAAATTTTCTTCTCCACTTATGCTCAGAACTATGACCCCAGGTACCTCTTTCTCTTTGCCTTCTTGGTCTCTCTCCCCAAGCTTTGGAGCCCAGGGACCTTGTGTTCTGCAAATGATGTGTTTTTTTTTTATTGGTGAGGAAGATTGGCCCCGAGCTAACATCTGTTGCCAATCTTCCTCTTTTTGCTTGAGGAAGATTGTCCCAGAGTTCACATCTGTACCAATTCTCCTCTATTTTGTATGAGGGATGCCGCCACAGCATGGCTTGATGAGCGGTGTGTAGGTCTGCATTTCGGATCCGAACTTGTGAACCCCTGGCCGCAGAAGTGGAGTGTTTGAACTTAATCACTATGCCACTGGACCAGCCCTGGCCAATGACTTTTCAGATTCACTCTTTCCTCCTTAACCTTCAAATGCATTCCTCGAAAAAAAAAAAAAATACATGTTTTAACTTCACCGTATCCTCTGCTGTTCCTTTCTTAGCTCTGCTTGTCAGATTTATTTATTCCTTAAGCTCTCTTTTACTCTCCACATCTCTACTTTCTCTTTCTTTATTATGGTCCCTCTCCCAACTTGAAATTATGGATTCCTTCTTTGTTTTCATACACTTAGTACGCATCTGTTTTATGACATTTAATCCATGTATCATTTATCATTTGTAATTTGTCTTTTTCTATTCTTCCTCTCCTTGAGGGCACACCAGGTTTTATTGACATTTCAGCACTGGGGAGGAAGGAATTCTAACATCTGGCTTGGGATCCATTTACTCCCCTTACTGGGCTGAGGGTGGGGTAAGAGATGCCCCTAGGGGAAAAATAAAAGGAGGTGGACATCCTGGTCTAATCTCTTTGTTGATTTCACCTCCAGGTAAGTGGGTTAATGATATTTGCTGCAAGGAAAAGATATTATCTGCAGAAAGCCTGTAGTAGAATGTCCCTCACCAAGGATTACCACTAGTAAATAGAACCCATGATATATGAGGCTTGGCTCCCTAGAGAATGTCATATGGGCTATACAATAATCTAGGGCAGGGCTCGATGAACTTTTTTTCTTTTTCTTTTTTTTTTCTTGCTGAGGAAGATTAGCCCCGAGCTAACATCTGTGGCAGTCTCTCTCTACTTTACCTGTGGGTTGCTGCCACAGCATGGCTGATGAGTGGTGTAAGTCCACAGCTGGGATCTGAACCTGCAAATCTGGTCTGCTGAAGTGGAGTGAGACAAACTTAACCACTACACCATGGGGCTGGCCCTGATGAACTTTTTCTTAAAGGTCAGATAGTAGGTATTTTAGGAAAGTGGGCCGCGTGGTCTCAGTTGCAACTACTCATTTCTGCTTTGTGGTGGGAAAGCAGCCATGGACAATATGTAACAAGTAGGCCTGGCAGTGTTCCAGTGAAATGTTATTTACAAAAACATGGGGCTGGCTTGTGGGCTGTAGTTTGCCAACCTCTGATTTAGAGTATGAAATAAAGATGCTTTGGAATTTAAATGCTCCCCACCAAGTGGGGGAAACCTGCAAGCCTCACATAGAGAACTCAGTCATGGTTTTGGAGCAGAGGCCCATGTCTGAGGAGGTCAGAAGCACCTGAGGAATCACCCTTGAAGTCCTAACCTCTCTCTGCTCTGTCTCCCCTCGATTGCCTGTACCTCTGACATCGTTAGTAAAGCTTGATTCTGAGTGAGCTCTCTTGATGTGTGTGGGCATATTTGACAACCCAATCCTGACGTTAGCTCAGGCACTGTGGTGCCTAATAGGACACATTAGTACAAACATGTGAACAGTGAATATTTGTTGAAAAGAACCACTGAGCCACTCACCTATCTCCCAAGGGTATTTGTATCTGAAATGGAGAGCCTCCGTATTAGACATAAACTTTGCTGGTCTGGGTTGGGAGTCACGTGGCCCATCCCAGGAAACCTCAAGCTCTCTCAGGCAGGTGATCATCTTCTCTGGCCTTTCATCATGTTGATATCCTTTATTTTTCTACATATATTTTGACTCACTTATTATGCAGTTATTGGAGGAACTTCCAAATAAACTAAAGTTGTGTTATTGACTGCACTTTGCGATTTGAGAAACCTGGCTTTTCCTAAATGTGTTTCTCTGTCTGCAGTACTCCAGTATGAGCATTAGCACCCTGGTTTGGTTGGAGAGGCCCGGTGAGGCTTGACCTTTGACATGGCATTTCAGTTGAGTATATAGCCTGAAAGATCCTTCCACGTTCTTTATTTCTTATACGATTCCAACCTAACTATGAAAAGCAAGCAGAAGAAACTCCTAATTGAAGTTATGGCCCTGCCTTCTGCTGCCCTCCTCTCTTATTTTGGGTGAAATATAGAGTTAGGCAGAGTTGACACTAAATCTTGTCATGTCACTCATTAAGTGTGTTACTCTGATCAATATATACAACTTCTCTGAAGCTGTTTCTCTTTTGTAAAAATGAGAAGTATACCTTTATCTTGTAGACTTAAAGAGAAAGCTCCTTTGCAGGTCAGATGCTTATCCTTCTTCTTTGTTGGCCTTTAGCCAGAAGTTATATGCACACGCACACATGTCATTCAGAATTACTCTCAAACGTTGAGAAACCTCCCCTACAGATGTTCCTCAAAGGAGAGGGCACACTTTCTCTTTCTAGTGCTATTTAGGGGCAATTCTACTTGAAGGCAGAAGGGTGACCTGGAACAGCTCTTATTATCCTTTATAGTCCTGTTACCCGGTCTATTTCGTCTGCTTCCCTTTGGCGCACCTAGTGTCTCCCTCAACACGTTGACTGGAAGGGGAAAAGCCCACCAGGCTTGTGCCAAAAGTTGGTTACGTGCTGATTAAGAGAGTTCTGAATGTATGTGTGGCTGGACTAAAATTATTTATTCAGTCAGGGAAGAAACTAATTCACACAGCAGTGCCCTAATTGGCATCAGAGAGGCATTTCCGTAATGCCCTTAGGAAAAGCAGGAAGTTGATTAAATAGAAAAAATGCACATGGAAATAGGTGTCCAAAGTACGCATGGAAGAATAAAAATGCAGTTGTTAAGTAATCGCCCTCATGATATTTTTTTCCTGAGAAGTTACCTTTGATTTAATGCAGGAGAGAGCACCTGGGAAAATTTCAAATTGGAGTCCCTCCCGCTCCTCCCCCAGCTTCTCCTAAGAATCCGTGGCCCAGAATTCAAACACTAAATCTGAGAGAGGCAGGTAAAAAGAACAGTGGAAAACAGATGGCGGCAGTTACAACTAGCAAATTCCCAGTTGGTGGCTCCCACATTTAGAAGCGGGCATCTGTTCTTCTTTCCCGCTGCAAAGTGGTTTTAACTCAGAGGTGTTAAAAATATCTAAGTTGCTGTTTTATTCATTTCTGCTATTTACTGACTTTAATGACTTACAGTATATCCAATGAAAAGTACAATGTTTACCCAAGCGGCAAGAGACTCAAAACAGAAATATGGGATGCTGTTAAAAAACCTTGTGGTCTACCGAACTGCGTGTATGGTTTTATAGGTGTACCTTGCTTTATGGAATAGATGGGCGCCTGAGCATTTGTTTGTGTAAATTGAAATACGCTTTAAAATACACCTAGAGCACTTGATATTCAAAGAATCCTGAGGGAGTCAAACCTTTCTGGACCTCAGATTCCTTCGCCATGAAATGGGAATAATAATGCCGCCGTCATTATTCTGTTGTGAACATTAGAGAGAGCGTCAGTAAACTGTTCAAAGCCCCTCAGATCGTGTAGATGCTTAATAAATGATGATGCATTTTATGATTTGTGAAAATTCCCATTTTGAGATAAATATCCATTTATAAAAAATTGAAAATGTCATTGTGCCTACGTTTGTGAGGAAGAAAACCTCAAAAATGAGAGAAAAGAGGCAGTCTTCATAGTTATGAATAAAATATCAATAGCTTCTCCTTTTTATGTTATTGTAAAGAGGCCTTACCCATAACCATTTGTAATAGGTTCCAGGAAGCGAGTCCTATTGAGTTGAACGTCACTTAACCCAGTGCCTGATATAGAGTAGATGATCAATAGATATTTATTGACCACTGGCTAACTCATATTTCATTTTCCTTCCTTTTTTACTTGAAAAATAATATTTATTCATTGTAGAAAATTTGACAACGTAAAAACATAAAGAAGAAATTTTAAAAATAGTTTACAATTTCAAAACACGTAGACATAATTTTTAAAAATTATTTTATTGAGGTCATAATGGTTTATAACATTGTGTAAATTTCAGGTGTACATCATTACATATCTGTTTCTGTATAGACTGCATCGTGCTCACCACCAAGAGTCTGGCTTTTATCCATCACCATACATATGTGCCCTTTTACCCCTTTCACCCTCCACCCGCCCTCTTCCCCTCTAGTAAACACCAATCTGTTCTCTGTATCTATGTGTTTGTTTATCTTCCACATATGAGTGAAATCATACTATATCTCTCTTTCACTGTCCGACTTATTTCGCTTTACGTAATACCTTCAAGGTCCATCTCTGTTGTTGCAAATGGTACGATTAGACATAATTTTTAACACTAATGTGTATCTTATATCCTCACATTGAAAAAGCTCTGATAAAAAAATTAATTTATTAATATTTTTTCTCGGCCCATAAAACCTATACCGAGTAATGGGTCTATATACAAAGAGTGGCTTTGTAGTCACAGATTCTGATCTTAAAAACACTCTGAATATTCTTTTTCAGTGAGGCAGTATTCACATTAAAAATCACTAATATTTATTAAGCAACTGTTATGTACCAGATATTATATTAAGGCTATATATGTATATATCCATTTAAACCTCACAACAACCCTATATATGTGGCACTATTATTTATAAATGAGGAAGTCAGAGTGTTCAATATTAAGGAACATGCCCAAGAGCGCATGATGGAGTGGTAGATTCAGGATTAAATTAAAAATTAGGGGACCTGAGTCTATAATGTGCACTGAGCTATTCCGCTTCTCTTTAGTGTGGTGATAGGAGGCCAGATTTTGGAATCAGATATGTTGGGGGTATGCTTATTCCCCACTCCTCATGTGTCCTTTCCCTTCTGGTCACTTTCTGACCTCGTTCTCTTCTCCTCATGTGAAGAAGGGTGACATCTCACTGGTAAGGAAGTTCAAGCTGCTCACCATGGCCTTCGCCCTTTCCTTTATTTGGGCTCTACTGTGTGGAGAGAACGCGCATTCTCAGCTACTCGGCAGCGCAGCCTCTCTCTTTGTGGGTACGACCAGCAGTTTTTATTGGGGAGGGAGGGTAGATTGAATTCAGGGACGCATATGTCAGCCTATTTCTTTGTATTTGAATCTCCTCCTCCTGTTTAGCTCCTCGTCAGTAATCCACCTGTCGGACTCTGAGGCATGGTCTCAGTTTGTTACACACTGAGGCGTAGAAGGAAGAGTTACTTACTGGCCTTCCATAACTCTTAGAGGATACATCCAGATGCTTTGTTAATCTTCAGTGTCTTTGTTTATGTGAAACAGTGGGCAAGTTACTTCACCACTCCATGCCTCAGTTTCTTCATTTATAAGAGAGGATGTAATTTTTCCTTCCTCTTGGGGTTTTTGTGAGACTTAAATGAGTTAATATGTACAACAGCACTGAGAAACTTTTTTGGAAAAGAAAAGAGGAAAAAAATATGTGGAAATTTGGTTTGAGGTCAGTGGACTGAGGTCAGTGGCCTAAGGTCAGAGGGGAGAGGTGACTTTGACTACATAGAACGCTTGTCATTCTGATCATCCCCTGACCCGGGCCCCATGGACTCAGGCTTGAGCTTTGCTTACGTTACTTCACGCCATCCTCACAAAGCCCTATAAAATAGGCATTATTTTCACCATTTTATGATGCGAACACCAAGGTTAGAGAGGTTAAGCTACTTGTCCAGTGTCACACAGCTGGTAAGAAGAAAGGCTGTGTTCCAAACCAAGTCTGAAGTCCATGTTCCTTCCAGGACACGACTCCGATGATTGTAGCAGGGCAGCAGTAGTAGTAGTGAGTATGGCATCAGAGACTCAAGTGCCCTGTGAGTGTGGACTGGTGTCAGGGAGGTCACCAAACGACAGCAGAAGGAAGCCTTGAACCGGGTGGGATGAGCCCTTGCACAGGTTGCAGGAGTAGTGGTTTATGACTCGGCGGGAGGGTGCTATGGTTTTAAACAGGAATAATTTTCTATCCGCCTATCACTTTCTCCTGTCTAATTAAAGTTCAGACTTTAAAAGACTGGTTTCTTACTATGGAATCATACAGCTTGTGATCAGGTTCTCACCCTTCAGAATCCCACTACCGGGTTTTATTTTTCCACTACAAATCTTACTTCCTCCAATAAGATACCAGAGGTCACCTCTTCCTGCACCACGGTCAGCTTTCTCAGTCCCCATTAGTTCCCTCTGCATCTGTCCTTTTTTCATCCTCCGTCTTGAAAGCAATGTGGGTACTGTCGGAGGAAGAGTCATGCATAGAAAGGGTTACACGTGGCTTACAGGAAGTTTGGGTAATGCACCTGCTCTGAGAGCCACAGAGCAGTTGCTTAAAAAGTGAGAGATTTGGGAAAAAAAACCTGTCCCATGAGGGCGTCAGACGAAAACACAGTTTGCAGAATGAATTGTCTTGTGCCCGTGGTTGTCTTTCTTTGGGAAAGGGCTGTTTTCTCAAGGGACAAATTGGGTTATCACTTGAAACAGGTACAGTTTCTTTCATAAAACTAGTATCAAATGGAAGCGGCATTTGTTGAGTGCACTGTGCTAGGTATTTTGACCCACATTATCTCAATGCATCCTCACGATCATCCTGAGAAGTGGAAATGATTATCTCTGCGTTTACAAAAAGGAAACGGAGGCTCCAAGTAATTGAATACTTTGCCCAGGGTCACCCCTGTGTAAGTGCAGGTGCTCACGCCCTGGTCTTCTCTTTCTAAAGCTCCTGCTCTTTCTGCTCTTTCTTGTGTGAACTAGCTTATTAAATATGAACGGGAGAAAAGCCACTAGAAGGCTTTTTCCTCAAAGCAAGCCTAGGAATTCCTTCTCTGCTTGTAAGTGGACGCATTAGTATGATCTCCATGTCCATCTATAAATTTTCGATAGTAATGTGATCAATTCTGAAACTGGCCAGGACAAATGGGGCAAATAGCTGTTCTTTACGGAAAGTCTGGAGTTGGAAAGAGAATGGCTATGCTCTGCACCATGAATTTTTCAAGAGAAAGGTTGCAAGGGATGGAAGCCTTGATAGATATGAATTTTTTTTTTTGAAAAGCTCCATATGAGAAAATCTTCCACAAGGGACATCCCTTTTACCAACTTGGCAAAGAGTAAAAATGCAGAGTTTCTAGGATCAAAGTGTGTTCGCAATGTGAAGAACTACCCCCTGACAATCGGACTGGAAGAGGGAGCTCTCCTTTAATCTTTTTTCCTTTGTTTTATTATTTTTTAGTCTGAGGGGAAAATTTTTTTTTCATTTTCTTGTGCTGACTAACTCTTCCCTTTAATCATTTTCATCTCAAGACTCCTAGCAATTTTCCCCGTTTGCATAAGGATGAATATAAGCACAAATCATTTTTGGGTTTCTATTTCAAGGCATCCTTTTTCTCCTGAACTGTTCAAAGGTAAGCAACAGAAAACTGAAGTGGGAACAGCACCCAGACGTCAGCAGAATCGGAAGTTTTCCATCTCTTTACTATCTGTGCCTTCTGGAGTGGTGGAGAAAAATGTGTCCTGTGGCAACGAGAAAGCAATATGAGTCAATTAAAGATCATTTCTAATCTTTATGAACTAGAGGGAAGAAACAGACTTTCAAAAGATCTTCAGAATCCAGGGAAGCGGTAGAAAGGGAGTCAGAGATAGTTATTTATGAATGAAACGTAAGGTTTTTGGTAAGTGGCTTCCATGCCAAGGATTTACAAGCTTCCTTTGATGTGTTCTAATTTTTAGGACAAATGCCCAAAGAAGGGGAGAGGGATTATTGTACAGAGCTCCTTGTCTAGGGGTCGAGATGGGTGCATACAATGATGTAAATGTTCACTTCTGAGTTGTTCTTTTCAAAAAAGCTCTGATCTATCAAGAATAACATCATCATTATTGTCTCATTATACTATGGGCCCTGGATATGAAAAAATTGATTACCTGATCTTTAGTTCCTTACTCTATACTATCTATCTCTAATTTTGTTGCTTGGGGATTATTGGACTATCAACACTCTTCCTGAATAATCAATCTGGTTAATTTAGCCTATAAACCACTTTCCCCCTTGTGTCTGGTGTAACATATTGTTCAGTAATGTGCCCAGGAAAGTAGAAAAAGTAACTCTCCCAGAAATGGAAAGGGAAGCAGCATTCAGATTTTGAACTCAGGCATCTTTCTTTTTACCCATCTGCTGGGCTGTGTGGTAACTGACATTTTATTTATTTTGTTTTCAGCCATATGACCAACCTTACCTCATTCTGCTCAGCCGCTGAACAAAATGCACAGTGCTATATTCTGAAGCGCCTACTCATTCTTTATCGCTCTTATGACAAAGCTGTCCCTCCACATGTCTCTTCTGCCCTCTGACCCAAGGCGTTTGCTTCGAGTAAACATGCCAGATGGTGGAGAAAACCAATGGGTCAAGCAACAGCCCTTGAGGGTCAGGAGTCACCAAATCCTTCTTCACAAAGCAAACTTAAAAGCAACAATTTCACCGAATGCTGTGGAGTGCTTTCACAGTGGAAATGGAGGTGGGGAGGGTAGACCTTAATTACATATTTTGCTTTCAGGGCCTAATGGTTTTAGGTACAGTGTCTATTGCCTAATTTGGACGCAAGCAATTTAGGAGAAATGATAAGAAGACAAGTTGGACAGATGGATCAATGTGATACTCAACAAAGAGCGGCAAGGTGAATGGCTTGTGTGTGAATGTACATTCTCAGCTCTGGCCAGAAAACGACTGAGATGATTTAGTTTCCTTTTCTTTTTTAGGAGTTATTGTTGAAAGTTGAGGCCAAGGAAATGCCATTGTCTAAAATATGCCGAACCTCTAAAAAGGTTCTACTAACCCCCCAGGAAGCATTCAGACAACACACTCCTTTTCTTTTCCTTGTTTAGTGTGGAGCTGTGTGAGTCCAGCTGTAGGAGCATTTGTGGAGTTACTGTAAATACTTTAAGCACAGGGATGCAGCGAATCTTTTTATATTGCTGTTTTCAATAGTAATTTAGCAAAATGTTTATTAGACATTTTATAGGACTGTGTATTTTAGAAAGAACATTAGAGTAATAGTTACTCCTTGTAAATAAGATGGCAAAGGATAAGACTGTTAACTCTCTTGCAGATATTGATGAGAGTATAATATATCTGTAAAATGTATTAGATTTATACACAGAATCCTAAAATATTTCTTTAGTAATTTAGAGAGTGCATAAACTCTGACTTTTTTCTATTAGGGGTGTTGAAATATAGCAATGGCCTTAAAATTCTTTCTGGGCTAAGTATTATCATGTTTGCCTTTCAGAATGAAATGTGTCTCTCAATTGCTAAGACAGAGTGACTTATTTTTTTGTGGTAAAATAAATTCTCTAGCTGGGTACAGTATAAAACAGAAAGTTTCATTGGTATTCCAAATGTAGAGCTTATCTCTAAGGCTAAATTTGTGTCCTTAGTAAGTTGCCAAGCTTCCGTAATATATCATCCATGAAAAGAACAGTAATCATAGTTACTCTGCAACTATCACCAAATTAACATTTACTAATATTAATTTAATATTCATAACCACCAGTTATTGAGTGACTACTATGGGCTAGAAACTTTATGAGGTCCTCTAAATCCAAGTCTAATTTAATTTCCCCAACCCTAGTAAAAATGACAGCAGCTAATATTTGGTTAGTGTTTACAAATTACCAATTGCTGAGTTAATTGCTTTATGTATGTTATCTCATTAAATCCTCAATACAACCCTAGAAAGTAGGTACAACTCTTAGTGCCATTTTATAAGTGAGAAACTGAGGGTTAGAGAGATTAAACAACTTGTTCAAGATCATGCACCTCGTAAATGGCGGACATTGACTGGAACCCAGGTGCTCTAAGTCTAAGGCACAAGTTCTAAATCACTTTTCTAGGTATTGTTATTATTCCTGCTATATTAGTAAGAACACAAATTCAGAGATGTTTCATGTGCCAAAAGGCACACTGCTAGCAAGAGGCAGAGAGGACATCTAAAGCCAGGGTTTTCTGACTGTAAAGACCACACTAGAAATGGAAGAAGCTCTCTTGATAGATCTACATTCAAACATCTTAGCAAAATAATGGATGCTCTCCATCACTTCTGTAAGATGTGCAGACTGGTACTCATTGCATCTTCAGTACTCAGGACAAGTGGGCGACTTTCTAGTATGCTTGCACATTTCTGCTCCTCATAGTTTAGTTGTGTCTTTACAGTTGCATAGTTTACAAACCTGTTTGTACCAGTTGAATATGCTACTGTAGTTATATAATTATTTTAATGACTACATAAACCAATGACATATGAATCGGAAATAGAGTTATTTTTTCCGTGAAAACTAAATTGGATGGAAAGACTTAAATAAGGCAAGTTGAAAAAAAATTTCATCCAAATTAGGTGTGAGTGATGCAGTTTTTTGTAAAGAATGGGGAGAAAATAATAAAATTCTAGAAAAATTCTTCACCAAATTTTGTGAATTCAAAATGTATTTAAAATGTAAATACTTAAATTTGCATTCCTCTTGAAAGAAATTCCAAGATCTCAAAGAAAAGACCTTGGTTTTAAATCAAAAGATTGGCCAATGAATGGATATTTATACATGTCAGATTAGAATAAAATATTTAAGTACGTACTTATCGGTTTATGATTATGTAATGATGCCTGATGGAGCATTTCTGCTCCATTGTTACGCCATTTATGGCTGAGAAAACTGAGGTACAGGCTGGTTAATTAACTCACTAACCTGGATCCTACAGTCTGGTACCATGGCAGAGCTAAGAGAAAATGGCAAATCTACAAGTAGAACATAACTCTGTGCTTCTCCATGGCCTGTGCTTTCTTGTTTACTACCTTGCCAAGGATGATAAATTTGAGGGTTAGGAATCGTATGCTAGGAAACCCCATGGAAAGTTATTGGACTCAGGCAGATCTTGAAAGGTCCCCCGTTACATTCCGTACCCTCAGAAAGAGCTTCTTTTTTCTCAAACAGATATCAACCTATTTGATTTTTGAAAACTCAAAGGAAAGCTATTTCATCACATCACATTATGATTATCGTTGTTATAGAATTTTATTTCCCTTGGAGACTCTACCAATATACACTACTTCTACGATGTAGAGCTTTTAAGGAGTCGGAAAGAACAGAATTGACTTATAATGACACGACAACATCGTTGAAGATCTTAGTCCCAGAACTTCTCTACTTCGTGCTGTCTCGCCCAACTACTTACTTGACACTTTCTGAATTATTCATAAGTGAAAAAAGACATTGTGTTTTAGACTTGGTTATTCAAATCATTTAAAAAATAATTCATTTAACCTATCTGTTGAATTAACAGGGATATCAGCCTTTCTGGAGGATTTCTTACAGAGTGATCTGTGATCATATTTTCTTGAGAACTGAGGCAGGGTTTTGAGGAACAGGGGAATAATTGCTGTGTATGCTCCCTTGACTCAGGAGTTGTCAGTGTAATGGCCAGCTCCCCTGCATTATTACTATGGCTACATCACAAATCAGTCTACGACTCAGCGGCTTATAACAACAATACCCATTTGCTATCTCTCATGGTTTTTCTGGGTTAAGGATTTGCTTGTGGCTTGTCTGGGAGGCTCTGGCTCAGGGACTTTCTTGAGGTTACAAGATGAGATGTTAGCTGGGGCGACAGTCATTTGAAAGGTTGACTGAGGCTGGAGGATCCACTTCCAGGGTGGCTCCCTCACTTGACCGGCCAGTGGGTGCTAGCTGTGCTTGGGAGGCCTCAGTTCCTTTCAGTTCCTCAGCCTCTCTATAGGGCTGCTTGAGCATCCTCATGGCATGGTGGCTGGCTTCTATGCAAATGAGTGATACAAGAAACCAAAGCAGAAGCTGCAAAACTTTGACCTGGCTTCAGAAGTTACACCTTGTCATTTCTACCATATTCTGTTGGGGTCACATAGGGTCATAAGGGGAAAGCATCATAAGGGGCCATATTAGAGGCTGGCTACCACCACACCCTCCTGCTTTATCCACCTCGAATCACGGCAATGATCCAAATCTGTTGTTACTGTAATGATAACTGTCCCTCCTCTCTTTCAAAATTTAAGTTCCTTTGCTGCCTATGTCCTGTCATTTATTTTCTCTTTCTTTAGTACATAGGTTTTAAGAAGTCTTTTTTTTTTTTTGGCCTCTTTCTATCCCTTCACCCTGGGTCTGGTTTTGGTGTCTGTATTAATTAATTGCTACTGCAGAATAAGCTACAGCAAACCTTAGTGGTTTAAAACAGCAACCATTTGTTCGCTGATCATCATGTGAATCAGCACTTAGGGCTGGGCTAAGTTGGGTGGTACTGGGACCATTTGTCTTGCCTTGGGTGGCTCATGCAAGCTAAGTCATTTAACAGCTCAAATGGGGCTCGATGGTCTAAGATGACCTCACTCACATGTCAGGTGTTTGGTGGGTTGTTGAATCCTTGATTCTTCTCTATGTGGCCTCTCCAGTAGACTAGCTTGGGCTCATTCACATAGAGGTTTCAGAGTTGCAACCACAGCTGGAAGAGAGTGTAAGCACTTTTCAATTTTCTGCTTGTATTAGGTTTGCAAATATTTCACTGGCTAGAGGAAGTCACATAGGCAAACCCAGATTCAAGAGATTGAGAAACTGATGTCACTTCCTCATGGAAAGATTGGCAAAGTCACATTGCAACAGGGGGTGATTCAGGATGGGAGGAATTATTGTGACCATCTGTGCAGTCTGCCAAAGAGGTTTTCCTCTGTGCTTTGGGATGGCCTTTCCTTATTTGTATCATCCATTAAGCTGTACGCTCCCTGAGGCAAGGACCTGGGCTGGCTTATATTTTTCTGTATCCCCAGCACCTTTTCCACTGTTATATAAATATTTATTGAATTGAATATAAAAACACTTTCCGAGAAAAGAGATTGTGGAAAGGGCAAGTGAAGAATGAAATTGAAAGACTCATGCTCTATTGACAATTTTGACTGGATTAGTTATTTAAACAACTGTTCAACCCAGGCAAACAAAACCATTTGATTTTGAAAAATTAGGTTATTAGTTGTTTGAACTGACTAGCTTTTTGGTCAAACAGGAGGAACCAATTGTGGGTGTGTAGGCAAAATAAAAGTAAAGTGTGCCAATCAATGTCAGTTTGAGAATACTTTCTTATTGCTGGTTCACATTAGACATCTTCTCAAAGATTATTCCAGAAGTATATTGGGTGGTTAAAAACTTCATTGTTACCAATGAATTAATTATTAAAGAAACACACATTAACTTATTAGTGGCAATAACACCTTTACCTTTAGTATTCAATTTAGAATTACATTTTTTCATCTGTGGCAGTGGTTTCCAATTTGAGAGTATATGTGTTTAGTATTAAAAATATTTCTGTTTAGAGTGCACAAACTGTCTAAAATTCCCAATTTTCTTTGATTTTGAATAGAATTTTATTGATTAGATTTACAGTGTGGCAATTCTGATTATTTCATCCTGATCAATGTTATGGAATATCTGATTAATGAGAAAAAGAAAAGCAAATTGATGTGTATATGTTGTAGCTTATTAAGCAGATAAACTTTCATAGCGTAAGGTCCATGGAAAGAAAGAGTAAAAGAAGTTCTCTAGTGAAAGTTGGGAGACTGAGGTGTGTGTTACGTACCTTAGCGTATAGGCTAGCCAATATGGCTATGAAAACTAGGTTTCATGAAAATCATCTGAATTAAGACAGTTATGATAGGGATGGGTGTATTAATTATCTATTGCTTTGTAAAAAATTATCCCCAAATGTAGGGGCTTAAAATAATAATAATCATTTATTTTCTTTCATGAGTCAGGAATTTAGACTGGGCCTAATGGGATGGCTTTTTTTCTGCTCCCTAAAGTCTGGAGCTTCAGCTGGAGGAATTGAGAGTAGGGGCTGGAATAATTTGAAGGCTTATTCACTCACATGGTTGATGCCAGAGACCCTAGTTGAATTTTGGGTCAGAATACCCACACACAACCTCTTCACATAGCCTGGCTTCCTCACAAAACAGTAGTTGGATTACAAGGGTAAAGAAAGAAGGAGAGATAGATAGAGATAGAAATAGAGATAGAGATAAGGATAGAGATAGAGATGGTAGGGATAGAGATAGTTGGAGAGAGAGAAGAGAAAGCTGTACTGCTGTTCATGGCCTAGTTTTGAAAGTTGTGCATTATCATCGCCTGCATTCTGTTCATGTAGGCATTCACAAAGTCTAGCCCAGTCTCTAGGGATGGGGAAATAGAATCAATCTCTTAATGGGGAGTGGCAAAGCACTGGAAGTACATGTGGAACCGGAAATATTGCTATGGCTAATTTTGGAAAATATAATCTGCTACCACGGAGCAGAAGTACTCATTATCCTATTGTATTTTAGACTTGTTAGGGTTTTCTTTGTTAAATATACTAGTATGGAATTTTTTGACTTGTGGTCTGAATGATGAAAATGACTAATAGTGTTTGACAGAGCCTAGAATGTTGATTCTAGGGGAAAGGTATCAATTGGAATATCTTTCAGAGAATTCAGAAAACATGAGCAATAATTTTTTTGTCGTATTGGTGGTGCATTTTTAGGGCAAGTGACAAAAACTGAACCCAAATAGGTTTCGTCAAAAAAGGGAATTTACTGACTCATGCAACTGAAAAATTTGAGGGATAATGCTGGCTGGAAGTCCAACGGGATAAAGGTCTCAAGCGATGCTGTCAGGAATCAGTGTCTCTCCATCTCTCAGCTTTGCTTTTCAAATTTTATTTCTCAGGCAGGCTTGCCTCAAGTCTTAGAAAAAGAAATAGGCAGCAATTCTAGGCTTAAGTCCTTTCAGCTTAAAAGCTCCTATTGAAATAGTGGGTCTCTTTCCTAAGAGTTTCAGCCATAGTTCGGAGTACAGAGACTCACTGGGCTGGACTCTCAGAAAATGACTATGAATGTACCAATCTCTGAGTGCTTGTGTCTCTGGTTAGCAAAGCTTGAATCGTGTATGCATACATAGAGCTAGAGGTTGGGGTTGGCCTCAGCCAAATCTCGTGAAGTGAGAGCCGTAGTCCACCTTGAACTGGTCTTTCACAGGAATAGTGAGAGTGCAATACTAATACAGGCACTGGGTGCCTGTGGAGGGAATTTTTTCTGGCTATGATGGAACAGATAACTTGGAGATCATCAAGAAAAGACTGAAATACCCAAGGATCAATGCTACAGGGAGGAAATCAAGAGCCGGGACCTGTTGATTGATTCAATGAGTTGCGTATCAAACCAACTTCATTCTTTTATATTTATTTGACACACAGTTATGGAACACCTAATATGTACCAGGAATGGAATTTTATATGTTTAGCTAGTAGTGTAGCTTGAGTCTTAATGAGAATCCATCTTGCGTGGGTAGTCCTGGCAGCTGTGTGGGGTGAAGCTAGTAGAAAACAATTGCGTGAGGACCTCAGAGCTTCTCGGAAAGTTTAATGCTGAGAGGAGGTAAGTTTGAAGGAAAGAGAAAGTCTTCACAAGTGGACAGAAGCAAGTGCAGCCTAGTATCTTCCATCCAGACCAATTCCCTAAGCTCAACATCCCTTGATTTATATATGAATCCCAAAGAAAATGGTGGGGTTAGAAGTCAATATTGAAGGAGCTGTAAGACAAATAACATTGCATTGCAACCTCTTCCAGCAGAGAGAAACCCAAAGAAAAGAGGAGCATGCTCTCACTTTGCTGCTGAATAACTGAGTAGCCTTTATATTTTGAGTACTGCAGTGTCTCAGATATGGCAAGAAGTAATATTTCCCAGAAAAATTCCAGGAGGCATAAGTTCAGGCTAATGGAAGAGTATTTATTTATGAACTTGTGTTTGATATTCTCTGGGTACCTCCAAGAATACCTGGGAGCACTTTTTAGAGCAGGAAACTGAAAGCCAAAACCATAAAAATGTGGGTTTTGCAAGTACAGGGGTACTTGCATTATATATAGTTTGGTGAAGCTTTTAGTACTATTGGGATATACTGTTTGTTCTTCTTCAATACAAGGAGCTGTGGAATGGACCAGAACTAAGACGGCTTAACTTAAAAAAGTCTGAATATTATGGTTTATGAAAAACCATGGTAACAGTCAGGGGCGTGTTAGAAGTAGCCACCATTGTTTCTCAAATGTACTGATTACATAATTCGCCATTTAAAAGATGAGCATGATTATCTAATGGATCTTTTGGGATGTTATGTCAGAGATTTTTGGCCTTGTCTAAGATCCTGCACAGAAGGTTGTTGAATATACTTTTCTTCAAACTCCTCTATTCTCAGATGTATTAAGGAACCTAACGGAGCTTGATAAGCACTGTGCCTGGTCGTAAGATTAAAGAATGAGACACTGAGATCACAGAATAGCGGACTCTACTAAAAAAGTATGTTTAAAGTATAACATAGAGGAGAAAATGTAAACAAACAAGTTCACAGGGGAAGACATTTGAAGTTGGTTTTGGAAAATGAATTGAAATTCACTTGATTGCAGAGATGATGGGAAGACCCCATTCAAGGTGGAGGAAATAGTAATGCAGAAATGCAAACAATCCCATGTTTGAGAAGAGCGAGTGGTTTTGGGTCTGGAGCACAAAGGGAGGTAGGCAGGGACAGCATGGAGACGATCTTTTAAACCTTGCTTGTGTGTTTAAACCTTATCATGTGAGACATTAGGAGCCATGAAAAGATTTAAATGAAAGAGGGGTATAATTTGATCTTTGTCTCGGAAAGATTACTTTGACATCATTTTGGAAGAGTGGAGATGGTCAAGATAAGGGAGAAAGAAACTAGTTGAGTCTGTCATTCATAAACCAGGCTAGAAATGTCAAATAGCAAGCAAGAAATGATGAAGACGTTGGTTCTTGCCAGCAATGGGGAGCTGGAGAAGAAGGAGTGGAGTTTTGAGAAAAACCGATCAATTATGTATTCACCAAGCAAATCACATAAGATGCTATGTACGTTTATTTACCTAATTTTTATTATACACACTCTAACATAGTCTTACATTTTACATAGTTGGATATGTCTTATCAAAGGAATGTTACCGAGGAGGTGTGTGACCCCATTGCAAACTGTCTTGGTAGGAGGTGGCTGAATGTTTACCGAGTTGCAGTACTTTCTATTTGGGGTTTGCTCTGGGCCTGTTTCAAATTTCGTAAAGATAATGAATGTGAAAAAGAATTAATAGTCTATGATATTTTAATATAGCATGACTTTTATTTGAGTACGCCAAGAAGATATGGAATAATTGCCTATCTGATTAACTTTTTGAAAGGTTGGATGAAAGGGTTCAAATAGGCTACCTTTGATGGAATTTATTTATTTGAAAGAATTTATATAAATGTTGAGTTTCTTAAGGTTGTTTTATTATACAATTAGGGCTAAATTTTTAATGTGAAAATATGATTCAAAATGTAAACATTCACTCATAGATTTTGGAATAAGGGCCATATTATATGGGAATGCCTCTGTCCCTATAACATTTCCACCCCTGGATCAATTAAGTTTCCCAACTGAAAGTTTAGTCCAGCTTTAGGTTCTGAGGGCAGTCCTGCTCCTGGTCTGGGAAAATTAAGACGCCTCAGGCAGATAGCTTGGGAGGATCTGTATTAAAGTCTTTGGACAGGTCTTACTCTGATCTAATGTCCTTGATTTACTAATTAGAATCCCAAGACCAAGGCCTACTTTGTATCCCAGTTTGAGTAACATATTTTAATTCCCATCCTTTGTCTCCCTTGCTTTGATAATTCACTTTGTATTCCTGTTCCTTGAGATTATGACTGACCTTATGACTACCTAGAACTCAAGTCCTCTCTCTGGGGCCGTGCTGCCTGCTACCGGGTCTCTCTGACAATCCAACTCTCTCTGTATCAGCTGCCTCCAGGAGTCACCCTACTCTGCACTCTGCTTCCTGGGGGCTTCACTGCCTTTCCATGCAGGTAGTTGGATCTTGTTGCTGGTTCTCAGCCTCATTTGACTTGTTCTGTCCTTTTGCAGACTGTTCTCTGTTTCTGAAAGTAAACAGACCGCAATAGTCCATATTTACTCTAGGATAGTGATTTTCAGTTTCCCCCAGAATCTGTGGAGATGTTTCAAGAATTTCATGTCTAAACTTACTAAAATTTTCTTGAAAAACATTTTTGATTCTTATAACCTACCCCGAAGTGTTAGCCCTTTGGAAGTAGAGCATGGATTCTGAAGTCAGCTGCTGGTGTTTAAATCCCAGCTGCAACTCACCAGAGTGACCTTAGGCAGGTTGATTGACTTCTCAAAGTTTTGGTTTTCTAATATATAAAGTTGTTATAATTATAGTACTTATTGTGGAGTAAAATGAAATTATCTATGTAAAGAACTCATCACAGTACTTGAAACATTGTGTAGCAAATATTATTAGTTTCACACCTACTAACCACTCTCACTTCTTCCTTGCTCAGAAACTCAATTTTGTTCAGGTTGCAACATATTCAGCCTCAGGGACAAAGTCAGGATTCTACTAAGTTAACCGTATGATCCCATTCCACTTCTCCAGTGAGGGGTCTAAGGTTGAGTCTGCACACGATGAACATAAGGAAAAGTCTTTCTTTGAGGAGTTTTGGGAAAAGATATTACTCCCTAATAACATGTGAGAAGAAAAGTCCTTCCTAATTTTGCTTTGCCCCCTTTCATTCTGCTTGGGATGCTGTGATGGGAGAACTTGCCATTTGGAGCTGTAGCAGCCATCTTGCAGCCATGAAGAAATAAGACGGAGAATAAAATAATGTCCTGAGGACTGTGGAGTGGAAGGATGAGCACAGACCTACACTGCTCATCTGTTAGCAGCCATGCTGTGGTGGCAGCTCACATAACAGGAGGTACACAAAAAAAGAGGAAGATTGGCAACAGATTTAGCTCAGGGTGGATCTTCCTCAAGAAAAAAAATTAGAACTAAATTGTGTATAAAGCTTATATAGGGCAGCATCTGTCATATGTACCTCTGATTTCAAAATGAATGTTCATCAAAATACTTTCATTTTCTTTATTCATAAATTTGCTGAGGAAATTATATATATATGTATATGAACTTTATACATTTGTTTTAAAATATTCAACTATTTTGTATAGTAGAACATAAAGCAAGATTTCACCAGGGAAAAGAAAATTTTGTTCCTCCAGAGTCAGCCCTGATGGTCTAGGAGTTAAAGTTCTGTGCTCTCCACTCTGGTGGCCTGGGTTTGGTTCCCAGGTGCAGAACCACACCACTCATCTATCAGAAGCCATGCTGTGGTGCTGGTTCACATAGAAGAACTAGAAGGATCTACAACTGTACACAACTATGTACTGGGACTCTGGGGGCGGGGGGGGGGGGGGGAGGAAGAAAATAGGAAGAAGATTGGCAACAGGTCTTAGCTTAGGGCACATCTTCCCCTACCAAAAAGAAATCTATTGCTCAAAATAAAGTTGAAAACCATGAATGTAGGAAAATTTTTAATTGGTTATTTAACTTAGAAATGAGGCCACTGTTCTTAAGATCTTTAGTTAGTGCTGAAGCCTTTTCACCCATCTTAAATGAACTGAATTATTTTACAAGTTACAAGAGAAGGACATCTATCATTCTGGCTGTCTGCCTCTGT
This sequence comes from Equus quagga, assembly GCF_021613505.1. NCBI lineage: Eukaryota > Metazoa > Chordata > Mammalia > Perissodactyla > Equidae > Equus > Equus quagga. The sequence goes on from NC_060272.1 coordinate 123,394,723, forward strand.
AATACCAAAAGGTATTAGTAATATGAGAGTGATGAATAGTCAAGTTATCTCTGCCACTATCTAGCTGAGTGACCTTGGTTGGGTACCTTCAGCTCCCCAAGCCTTGGTTTCCTATGGCAATCCCTTAGCAGGTATAGAAAGGATCAGAAGATATTGACTTCTTGGTAAATATTTATTATCTCATTTCATCATAGATTTGACACTACATTATGATGTATAATACATTAGAGATTCTGATGAGTACTACTGTTAGATTGAAGATGGTGGAGTCAAATTGTCCTTGTTGGTGTTAGTTTTCACTAATAAACTAAATAAACAAAATGAATAAAGCCTAAACTATTGGGTCAATCATGGGAAAAGAATATTATAAAATGAGTAGATGATTGGTCGAAAGTAGTACCCCTTTCTATCCTAGCTATTTCACAGGGCTCTTGATTACATGTGATAAAAAACACAAACAAAAAATGTGCTTTAGGGGAAAAAAAATTCAATGGCAGACAGACTGAAAAGCCTAGAGTGTAGATTGTGAGAGCTCTCTGGCATGGCTAGATGAAGGGGTCAAATTATGCTTTTCTAATCTCTGTCTTCTCTGTCTCCTCTCTCAATCATCATCTCTTTCCATTTTTTGCTTTGCTTTTCTCTGTAGTAGCTCCAGTCTTAGCCACAATTTTCTTCCTATGATGACATGTGGTAGGTCCAGTGTAACATCCTACCTGTTTAGCAATTCCTGCAAAAGTCCCAGGTGTCATCCTTGTTCTCAATAGCTGTGGACAAGAGGACCTAGGTTTCACATCCATTCCTCAGCACCGGTTGGTAGGTCTGCCCCAACCAAATTACAAAGGCTGAGAATACGATAAGAGTTGTCCTTCCAAAAGGAGGAGATAGCTTCTTTCACCAGAAATTGGAATGCTGGGAACGCCCATTACTGTCACTTCCTAAGTGTGTGAGCTTGGATAAGTTCTTGACCTTTCTGAACCTTAGATTCATTATCTCCTGTTGATAAGGAATAGTTACTCCAGAGGTTTAGATTGATAATTAAATGGCTTAAGGTATTAACAAGCTTCCCAGAGTAGCTGGCATTAGGTACTCTTAGTACATCCAATTATTGCCCTGTTTTCAGTAGCATGGAAATAAGATTTGTGAGGAAGCACAGTGTAAAATAGGAATCTCCCTGAAATTTCTACCGCAGTTTCTCTCTCCTTTTGATCTCATACATTAACCAATGGAAATGGAGAACATCTGTGTGATATTTCCTATAGTTCTAGACCTCTTTAGGCAGCAAGCAGACATATCCTGTGCACAAGGGGATAACTTTAGCTCTTACGTTCTTCTAGGACCTCACCATACTAGGGTAGCTCCATTTACCTGCCCGGTGGAAGCTGTCAGACCCTAACTGCCCATGTCAAAAATGTCATCAGAGGCAGAAATGCCTGAATGAGCTCAAAATCTGCTACCGCCTCGAGAATATTAGCCACCCCGGGCATAGGAGTCAAGAGAACTGCGGGACTATCAACCAACGAGTTGATTGGTAATTTGCTACTCTTGTTTTGTCCTGTTAATGTGAGAACAAAAGCTGTGGTAATATTGACACAACCTCAGGAACGCACAGCAATTTGAATGTGTTGTTCGTCGGAATGCAGCCATGGTTACGTAACTTTAGAGGCGCTAAAAGTAATTAGTTGTAACTGATGTTGACTATCAAAGAAATGCATGGGAGGCAGGTTGTGGGCCAGCCTTTTAGTTTCAGATTGATTTTTGCTGTAGGTTGTTTTTTGTAATTTTTCTAATAACAAACACGGTGTGACAACAGCCTTCCTTCTAGCATGTATCGTGATTCTCAATTTCTTGGTCCTGACATAATCCATTAGTGGCTACCTTACAAGCCTGGATAAAAACACAGAGCTGGTCAAGTTCCATTACACTGAAAACTTTTGTTTAACAAAATGATTCTCCTTCTGTGGCATAATTAATTCAGGTAGCACAGAATAAAACATTTTGGTACCACAAAGTATTTGGAGATTCTCTTCAAATTCCTCTTAAGTAATTATGAAATCATTCATTGCTTATTCAACAATTTAAAAATATCTACTGTGTCTACTGCTTGGCATCGAGTCTTTAGCAGTGGATGAAGCAAAATCCTTTCTCTCTGAGACGTCACATTCTAATGGATGGCGAAGATAATTGTATTAGTTTGCTAGGGCTATCATAACAAAATACTACAGAATGGGTTGCTTAAACAAGGGAAATTTATTTTCTTGCAGTTCTGAAAGCTAGAAGTCCAAGATCAAGGTGTCAGCAAATTTGGTTTCTCCTGAGGACTCTCTTCTTGGCTTGCAGATGGCCACACTCTTGCTGTGTCTTCACACAGTCTTTCCTCTGTGTGTGCATTCCCCTGCTGTCTCTCTGTGTGGCCAAATTTCCTCCTCTTATAAGGACACCAGTCAGATTTGATTAGGGGCCACCCCAACTCCTCCTTTTAACTTAATCACCTCTTTAAAGTCCTTATCTCCAAATACAGTCCCTTTCTGGTGTACTGGGGGTTAGAGTTTCAAGATATGAATTTTGGAGGGACACAATTCAGCCCAGAACAATAATGACAATTAAACCAACAACTGTGCATTATTTAAGATGGTACCCTAATGCTATAAAGAAAAATTAAGCAGGGTAAATGATGGGGTGAGAAGGCGGACATTGTTATAAACAGGATGGTCAGAGAAGGCTTCTCTGTTGAAATAGCGTTTGAACAGAGCAATGAAGAAAAGGAGTGAGGCACAGGAATGTCTGGGGGAAAGATGAATGTTTAAGGCAGAGGAGATGGCACTCAATGTAGTAGAAAAGGGGCCAAGAGTCAATGTGGCTGGGGTGGAGAGTGTGAAGGGCCAAGATGAGACCAGTGGTAAGGGGAGACGGTCAAGGAAGGTCTTAGATGCCTACTTAGAAAGGACAGCCATCTGTCAGGGACAGCCAATTACTAAACTCATGATCAAGATGCAGTGTGATCTATCCTAGCAGGGTTGTGCAGGGTGTTGTGGACAGGCCTGACTACCTAATTTGTGGAGCCTGGTAAAAACGAAAATGTGGGGCGCTTTGCTCAGATGTCAAGATGGTGACAACAGGGTATTAAACCAAGTACAGAGAACTTCTGGTTGCAGGACCTCGTGCAACTGCACAACTTTCACATGCCCTGGCAGTGGAAATAAAGAGAGAAGCAGCTTGCTCTACATAGATGCTTCTTTGCAAGTAAAATGCATGGATGGAAGTCGTGTAGTCTTACGGAAAACATGTTCCTGGAGTCTGGATTTGAAGTCCCCGGTAAAGTGCTAGCTTCTTTGTTTTTAATAGGATTCTCCAGAGAAACAGAACCAGTGAGACTGTATAAGTACAAAAGGAGATTTATTGTGAAGAATTGGCTCATGCAGTTATGGAGGCTGAGAAGTCCCACAGTCTGCTGTCCCCAAGCTGCAGACCCAGGAAAGCTGGTGGTATATAGTTCAGTCAGGTAGGAAGGCCTGAGAACCAGGGTTGCGGATGCTATAAATCCCAGTCCGAGGGCGGGAGAAGGTGAGATGTCCCAGCTCAACCAGTGAGGCAGGCAAAAAGGAATGAACCCTTCCTTCCTCCACCTTTTGTTCCATTTAGACCCTCAGTGGATTGGACGATGGCCACCCACATTGGGGAGGGCAATCTACTTTACTGAGCTCACCAATTCAAATGCTAATCTCCTCTGGAAATGCCCTCTCAGACATGCTTAATCTGGGCACTTTGTGGCCAGTCAAGTTGACACATGAAATTAACTGTCACAATCAGTGAGACCTTGGGCAAATTATGAAACCCAATTGGTCTCAGATATCTCACCTGTGAAAAAGGGATAATAGATCTTGTCGTATAAGGTTTGGTTTTGGTCCAATATAGCTGAATAATGGTGAAAATGTTTGGTAAACTATAGGATTCCATGAAAGGATCATGATTTAGTAATATATTTAAATTGCTTCTCCTTTATGTTCTGTTTTGACATCTCCTCCGTCTTGTAATTCCTGAACAAGGAAAGCGTTTTGTGAACTAATCGTGATAATTTACACTGGAAATAAAGATTATTCACCTCTTTTTTATGCAGGAAATCAGTCTCATTATGCGATACATTTTATTATGGGCAAGAAGCCCAGGCGTCAGATTGAATGTTATGCTTTGTCCCACGACATAACTGAGACTGTATATCAACGGTCTTTATTCCTCTGCAGCAATTATTTGCTAAAATGAACCAATTCTAAGTGAGCCTGTCGTCCTGGCCTCCTCCCTCCCGCTTCTTCCCCTCTAGACAGTCATTTATCTGCCTCTCTTGCCCAGCTCTCCCGCAAAGAGCAGCTGTATCCGTGTGTCTCACCCTGAGAGGGCAGGCAACTGGCTGCCATCAAAGCCACTCTGTGGCCTGGCCGATGGGGAGCCATGAAGAGCCATCTGCTTGCCTCTGCTGCAGATTGAGTGTCACCTCTGCAGTAGTCCTGTTTACAGAAGGGTAATAGAGTTATTCTTAACTAAGTGTATTGTTTGCCAAAGAAAGGGGCATAGTTTCAAGCAGTAAATAAGGAGGAAGATGTAACCCATGCCGGTAAGCTTGCATACTTTGCTGCATGTTTTAGTTTTCTTGTAATCAAGAGATGACAGCAGGCACGCTGGGGATGTACCTCCTGTCGAATACAACTTCAACCAGTGTGACTGTCAAATGCAAAAATGAAGGACGAGAAGGCTTGACTTGTTGGAATGGAAATTTGAAAAGAAAATTATTTTTATGGGTTGTATTAATTGTTTTAACTCTCAGAATCTCCCTTCGTGGCATCACTTCAATCTTATCTGTTGTTCCTAAGGCTACAATTGCAGTGCGGGGTAATGAAAAACCTTGGGCGGACCAGACCAGCTTATGGTCACTTACTGCTCTTTACTTACCGGATGATTTTTATGGGCTAGACAAAATCTTGGGATTGCTTCCTCATCTATAAAATGGGCATCATAATATCTACTTCAAAATATTGTTGGGAAATTTGGAAATAATCTAATGGTCTTTGCAGGAGGTACTTGAATATAGTAGATGATGGGTAATCATGAGTTATTACAGTCAGCCAGTGTTAAGATGATTGTTTTCCATTCTTCTTACCTGTATATGAATACAGGAAACTCACCACAAGAAATAGAGGCATCTAACCAGACAGTTGTGATGGTGACTGAAAACTTGGAGCAGGTTAGGTATTACTTTAATACACCTCAATACACATTTATTAAGTGCTGATTATGGGAAAGTCACTGTGCTCAGAGCTAGAGGTGAACCTGAATTTAAAAGTTGGTAGAACGGTGAAGACGTGCAGCTATTGAGCTACTAATTCCTTTCCAATTAGGTGACAACTTATTCCTCTATAAAATCTTTGAATTATCTCTGCAGAAAATATTGATATTCACCTCATGCCTGTCAGAATGGCTATTATTAAAAAGACAAGAAATAACAGGTGTTGGAAAGGATGTGGAGAAAAGGGAATCATCATATACAGCTGGTATAGTGTAGACTGGTGCAGTCTCTATGGAAAGCAGTATGGAGACTCCTCAAAAATTATGAAGAGAACTACCACAGATCCAGCTATTCTACTTCTGGATATTTATTCAAAGAATACAAAAACACCAACTCAAGAAGATATAGGCACCCCTATGTTCATTGCAGCATTATTCATTATAGCTAAGACATGAAAAAAAACCTAAGTGCCCATTGATGGATAAACGGATGAAGAATATGTGGTGTATATATATCTAATGGAATATTACTCAGCCATAAAAAAGATGCAGTCTTGCCATTTGTGACAACAGGGATGGATCTTGAGAGTATTATGCTAAATGAAATGTCAGATGGAGAAAGACAAATACCATATAATTTCACTCATGTGAAAGATAACCAACAAACAAAACAAACACAGATAGAAACAGAGAACAGATTGGTGGTTACCAGAGGTCAGTGGGGGTGAGGGCAGGGAGAAATGGGTAAGGGAGGTTACTTGTACCATGATGGATGGCAACCAGACTTTTGGTGGTGAACATGATATAATGTTTACGGAAGTCGAATTATAGTGATGTACACTTGAAATTTATATAATGTTATAAACCAGTGCTACCTCAATTAAAAAAAAAGTTATTCAGTCCTGTTTCTTGATCACAGCTGTACTGAAAAGTGTTTCATTAATTGAGTGGGGTTCAAAATTTTTTGACATGATTTTCTTTTTGAAGGCTGGGTCTTTCTGGTTGAGCGCTCATTTTTGAAAACATATAACATATTCTTATCTAAATCTGAGATATCTATTTCTTGATGCCTTGTACTATTTCTAAATGAAAACACAAAAGATTTGAACCTAGTCTGATGCTTTACAAAGAGAAGACTCACAGCAGGTGTGAATAAAAATGAGGGAAAGACAAAGAGATGGGACTTTAAAATGTCAAGAAGCGAGGGAGTAAAAGGAGCAGCTTGGTAAAGAGAAAGTGGTGCAAAAACTGGAGAATATATAAGGGAAGATGGAAGACAAAGAAATGTAAAGAGAAATGCAAGAGGAAAAGGGAATTTATCCCAGAATATATGGTCATTTCATAAGATTTTTTGTCTTACTTTTGGTTTGAAAGGGGCTTTTCTTGCTTGACAAGATATTTTTAATTTGTGACATTTGTCTCTTACCTACGTTTCTTAGGACACTTGAGAATGCTGGTCGCTGATCTATACATTTATAGGATCAAATGGAAATTTTACAAAATTCTTGCTATTTTTATACACCTGCTGTTTGATCTCAATTGAATGTAACATCAGCAGCAGATTTCACCGACTCAACACTGTCATTCACTGAACAGTTTTCTCTTCCAGTGGGGCAGGATTAAAATTGTCATTTAGTTAAACGAGACCTCCAAGGATTACTGCCACAATAGTCAATGGATTGTGAGATTGTTCTATTGATAAAATACTTCCTCATTCTCTCTATGAAGAGTGGCCTCTCATTCTTGAAACTCTAAGCACTCAATAATATCTAGATAATCAACACAACTGGAGGACTGGGGACAATTCTTCTCATCATAGAGGTATGCTCCAATTTCTCACCTCATTTCCTGAGGTAATATTTGAAGATTTCTATTTTGAGGCGTAGAGTCCACACTGAAGGGCAACACATAGTAGTTTTGACCATGGTAAAGTTGTACTTGGTGTGTAATTTGCTTCCTCTCTAATTTTCTAAAGAGCAACATATCAAAAAAATTTCATGGGAAGTTTTCATGGGAATCCTATTACTTTCTAGCATTGTGTGGCGTTTATATTTTATAAGCCCACTATAGCTCTAGCGGGCAATCTGTAGTCAGTCAAAGGGAACTCTCTTGGAATGAGTTTATCAATAAAATGTCTGCAAAACAGGTTTCTTTTCAGAGTTTTAAAAGGACAGCAACATTCCATTTTTCATGAACATGTCTGACCAGGTAAAAACAAAATTTAAAAGTGATTTTTGTGTGCCTTCAAGATATTTTTGTAGAAATAAGTTTTTATGTTTTACTTATTAATAAAAAAGTGAGAATACCAATAATATTGCTCTTCCATTGTTATTTATGAGTATTTTCCTCTGGAAAATTCATATGAGAAAGACAAAATTTCCCTTTCTTCCCCTCAGAATATCTATTTTCCTTGATATTAATCTGACCATAAACAGAGCTGTGAGACATACTCAATCTTATTTCTCACCACCAAAGACACAACACAGAAAATAATCAAGAGATGCTCAAATCAAATTTTGCTTCGACAGTACTAGGAGGAATATTAGAGTCAATCTTCAAGGCTCTAATAGTTCTTTCAAATGTCCTAAAGAATCATTTGATACTTGTTTGTTCATCACAATTGAAAAAAAAAATGATAGGAAAAAAAGTCCTAAGCCAACAGAAAGCTTTTAGAAGTGAAGTATTATTGTTGTAGCATAATTATCAATTTGAGTCATTGTAGTAGTAATAATTGAAACTGGCCATAATCAGAGAGAGTATTTTGTTAGGGCTCTTAGTCAAGGTTTTTCACCTGAAGAGCACCTAGCGAATAAAATATATTATTAAAAATTGACTTCTCACCCTTGGTAGACTATTTTTATTTTTATTTTTATTTATTTATTTATTTTTAAAGATTGGCACCTGGGCTAACAACTGTTGCCAATCTTTTTTTTTTTTCCTGCTTTATCTCCCCAACCACCCCCGTACTCAGTTGTATATCTTAGTTGCACGTCCTTCTAGTTGTGGGATGTGGGATGCCGCCTCAACGTGGCCTGACGAGTGGTGCCATGTCCGCGCTCCGGATCTGAACCCTGGGCCACCGCAGTGGAGCGGGCAAACTTAACCACTTGGCCACGGAGGTGGCCCCAATTTTTAAAAGATCTGTTGCCATATATATTATGAAAGTAATAGGCTCCTGAGAAAAGAACCGATTTTGTTTGATAGTCTCCTAAATTTGAGTGTTAATATCATGATCAAACCAAAACTCTTTATGGGTGATTTTCTTGAATAAAGACCTCCTTGGTCTTTTTAAAATGAGGATTCTAAAGCAGCTCTCCAAATTTAAAGACTTCTCCAGATCCAACTCTGAATGGATTATGCAGCAGAAATTAAAACGTAGACTCCTGGATCTCCGGTCTTTCCCTTGTCTGCCCTACTTTACTTGGCTGCCTCATGCTCCTAATTCCCCCTAGAGCTCAGGGAAGCCAGGGGAGACGGTGTGAGTTAAAGAAGAAACAGGTGCAAATCTCTCATACGGAGTCTGTAGAACAGATCCGAAAATTAGTGGACGATTTCCATTTAAAATCAATTCAATTCCAAAAAAGAAAAGGCTAAGCTGAGAGGGGAAGGGCCTCCTCATGTGAAACATTTGTTTGGATTTGCTGAACATTTCCTTTCATTTGTCCAGATGCAATTCTTTATTTCTCACAGATGTTCTTGATGGAATTGCTTTGTGCCCTTGTAGAAATGCTAAGGCTCTTGGCTGGGCCAGATGATTGCTTCTCTACAAGGTCTCTTTACTGGTAGCAGGCAGCCTGTGGCTACCATGATGATTTTTTTTCATCTGTCTTCTTTATACTTTGATTTTGGATTGCTGCTCTGTGTACTTGATTCCCAGATACCTGTCTCCTTGCCTGGGTTCTTGCCTCTTTATGATTATTGCTTATCTATGTGAGTCCATAACCTTACCTTCAACTCTGATGCATGTGTGTCCTGATTTCTGGTGTGGGTATTTCATACTTCATTTTTCTCTCGACATATAACTTACCTAACTCTTGAGCACCTGGGTTCTACCTTAACTAACAATTTCCAGGAATTATTCCACTCTGGTGTTCGTCCCACACCCTGGCCTTCACCCTAGGTTGCTTGTTCTCTGTTTCTGACCTTGTCTCCGAGATCTACTTGCCTCCCACAGTTTCAGAACAAATATTTACCAAAACCTATGGGAAGGGCTTCTGGATTCAATAAAAACACTGTTTCCCTCCTTACTGAGAAGCCCTGAACAAATATTTCTTTCCCTTGTAGCTGGTCCAAGTCTGACTTTCAAGACAAACATATTTATAATAAAAAAATAGGAGTCTCGAAGGTTAAATGTTTGAGTTTGATGCCAGAGTCTTCTATTCTCTCTCAGCTAATTAACACAACTTTGGTTTAGATATGGTGGGTGGGAATTATTCTGAGTCTGAGGAAAAGCTTATAAATTTCTGAAAAAATTGTTTTGTAATTGTGTGTCATAGTAACAGTGCAGTGCAAAAACAGATGCCAACCAAAAAGCCGGGCTTTGAAGGAAAGCTTCATAGTTGAGTTATGAGACAGCTGGAGAGCAGCAAAATAGATATGGATCCATAAGCCCTGCAGGGAAAACAACTTTAATCAGGGCCTGACACGTTGGGTGATGGTAACGAAGTCCCTTGGTATGTGTAAGCCCTGGATCAAATGGGACCAATTGACTATTGACAAGCGTTACATTAGTGCAAAACTGGATGAAAAACTGGCTATTGCCCTGCACAGACTCCAATAATGAGAAATAAGGTTCTTGTACAAGAAAGGGACTTAGTTTCTTTTGAAAAAACACATGTGCACTGGCCCAGGTGATACGTCTGGTGGACTGAGATTCCTCTAGGCGCAGCCTTCAGACACTGTGGTGCCATTTAGTGCTGTCTTGCCAAGCCCCTCCATGTGACAGGCCTCTTTGACTCCTTAAATTGATTCCATGGTTCTGAATACCAGTAGCTAGTGCAGGCAGTCTGACCCAGGAGCAGGGAGCATCGTCCCGCCCTGAGAGCCCCTCGAATGGATTTTACAAGGGAGTGGTGCATACCATGCTTCCAGGTGCAGTGAAGCATGTTTCTAGCACTTTCCACAGATCATAAATTAATTTGAAATGAACCTCTATCCTCCCACAAAATATAATACCAGAGAAGAACTGTCATCATGTTTTTCTTGTAGCATAGTGCCTGAGGGGGGAAAAATCATTTTCTCTTGCATTTGTTGACTGGACACGTGACAGGTGCCAAATGCTGGGCTGTCCATAAATGCGTGGCATGTGTGTCCAATTCAAAATAATTTGTAGTTTGGAGTAGATTCTCCACACCTTCGGCTCTGAGCCTGAAAGAGTGGAAAGAGCTGTGCATATTCCGTTCTGAAGACGGGTGTTATGTAAAACCCCAAACATGTGTCAGGAATCCCAAACGTCCTGTCTTCACTTATTCTGTATTGCAAATATAAGTAATTATCCTTGATAGAATTTCTGGAAAAGATACGAAGGAGCAAGTAGGACATGCCGTCCCATTTCGCTATTATGTGTGGGCATTTGGAAAACAATAAAATAATGCAGTATGCTCTTTAGTATTGCTGCAAGGTGGGATGCATGAAACCAATTTTTCAGAACTTAAAATTCAATGTTTCTTTAACTTGTGTGGAGCACCTACTCTCTTATATACAACAGCTTACTAAATTGATTGTATTAAAGTTGGTTGATATCATTAGTTTAGTTTTGTTATTTTCTTTTGCTTTAGTATATAGTAGGGGCCATAGAAAGCAGTATTTGATTAATTGTACTATGATTGAAAGTGATTTTGGGTCAAAGAGAATAGGAAATGTTGAAGTGAAAGTGAAGGAAGAAAGAAAAGCAGAAGGTGTTCTGTCAGTTGTGAGTATTCAGGAAACTTAATATAAACTATCTTGTCAGTGGTCTTCTTTTTTCCTGCTTAACTCTTCTGTTGACTTCCAGAACTACGTAACTATCTGTCCATAGGCTACTCTCCTCCCATGTTCTGTGGGTACCTCAAATTCAATGTCCAAACTGAACTGCTTATTTTTTCTCTAAGTATGTTCATACTTCCATAGTCCCTGTCCTAGGGAATGGCACCACCATTCTACCAAAGACAGAAACCCACGAATCATCTCAGATTATTTTGCCCACCTTCCTTCTCACCTAATAGCCCTAAATGGCTTGTTAAGTCTTATCTCCAAAATTCCCTACCCTTCTATAGACAACTCTGCTGCTTTAGCAGTTCTCACTTGGATTACTAGCTGAATGGCCTCCCTGACTTGACTTTACACTCCACTTTAATTTAGCCTTTATCCTGCAGCCATCACTTTCAAATACAAATGTGATTACATCACTTTCTTGATTAAAATACTTTGACAGTCCTTTTTGCCCACAGGATAAATTTAGCACCCCAAATTTTTCATGATCTAGTTGTGCTTGCTTGTCTAATCTTATTTCCTACCACTATACTCTGGGGTCCTTTCACTATATGAGGAGCAGTTTTCGATAACTATAGTGCTTTCATACTTCCATGTCATTGCATATACTATTTTTATTGCTGGGAACACCTTTTTACCTTTGGTACCTGGTTGGAGAGTACAAGTCCATTTGTAGCGAGCACATGTTTCTTCATTGGGAAGCCCTCCATGACTTCTTAGTTCAAGTTGTGCTCTTTCTCTAGCCCTCCTAGCAGCATGTGTATAATACTAACACTGTATCCATCATGTTAGTTTAATTGCTGGTTTCTCTGTCTCTCTCATTTATTCTAAGCTCCTTAGGGTCAAGAACAGTGCTTTTCTATTTTTGTACTCCTAGTGCAGTACAGTTCCTGGTATATGATGGATGCTTAATGTATATTTGTTGAATCAACACATGGATGTTGGATGAGGAGGTACTAGTTTGGAGAGAAGAACTCTATTGTTTTGGGGGATTTGGCTATCTGTAGACTTAAGAGCTGAAAGAGGATTTGATCTTAATTCAGATTTGATTTGGACCTCTGGCCGTATTGATCCTGAGGAACAGCAATTGGAGACTACCATAAAGGTGTGGAAGTAGATACACTCATATGAAAAACCGAAGAAAGACTTAAATTCCTCTCCCTCTTCCTCTCTTTCTACCTTCCTCCTTCTCTTCCTCTCTCTCTAGCTTCTTCCAAAAGAGGTGTAAAATAAATGTATTAGAATATATATTATTATTTTTTAAGATGGCTGTGTTAATATATATATGTATATATGTGTATATACATATAATTAAGAAAAAACTTTTAATTACAGTGTAATTCTTTTTGCTGAATAGTTCTATGTTGATGTGGGTAATGACCAGAAAAAGAGAGTTTGGGGCTTGGGAGAGAGAAGGGAAGTCAAGCAATGGTAAAGCCAGAATATGTATTTTGAAAGCCAGCGTTGGGGGAGAGGGAGAAGCAGAGGCAGAGCACACGGGCTTCAGAACTTCATTCTTCTGCCCATCATGGGGGATGCAAGGGCTGAGTGGTGCACCGGGTTCCCAAACGCTCAGCCTTGCGATACCATGGACAGAGCTAAAGCTGCATTCCTCTGGATCAGGGAAGACACTGAAGAAACTCCCTTTGGGTACACATGGGGAACGTCTTTTTTTTAGTCATACCAAACTAGTTATAAACATAAGAACTAGCAAAAGCTTTTTCTATCTCAGTTTTCTAGCTCTGTTCATATTCTGGAGCTTTAGCAGCATTGAGAGTTGGCAGTTAATTTTTGGACATCCATCCCATTGTAAACCCAACCTCCTGGGCTCTCTTCAACTGGAGAGAATGCACCTAGGGAAGAAGACTTCTGCAGTGGGGAGGTTCATAAAAACTCTCTGATGCTGCTGAGGATTTGAAGGCATATATGGCCTAAGTAAAGTGACGAGTTGGTTATCATTTGTGGGATACTTGTCACTTTGGAGTATAATAGTAAGTTGTTATAATAAGATTACTTTCATAATGGGTCAAAAAAGCAATGTATCTGCTTCAGGAAGGAAAAACAACGAGTTTCTATGTTCTAAACACTAGTCCAGGCACTTTTATTTGCTCCTCCTAATAGTGTTCTGGAACGGATTTATCATCCTGATTTTACCATAGAAGAAGCTGGGGTTCACAACCAGTAAGTGGTATAGATGGGTTCAACTCTGGGTCAGGCTGATTTGAGTCCTGTTCACATTCTCTTCTCCATGCCGCCTTCCTTGCCATCACATCGTGGCTGGCAGCAAGAGCGTCAAACCTGACAGGGACTGTGAAAAGCCTGGAGTTTTAGCCTTCTAGGCAAGCAGCGGTGCCACAGAGGTAAGTCACTGTGAGCTCTGTCATTTATTTCTGTCTACTTTAAATCTCTTATCTGTAGGGCGAAAAGCATTTACAAAGCTTTCAGAAAAATGCTTTGTGATTACCAGCACTAGGCGAGCAATGGCTTGCCTGTTTTCCACAGATAGCTGCAAAATATGTCTTTTAGGGAGAATTATCTGCTTTCTTCCGCTTAGATTCATATACAAACACACCAACAAAAAAATATGTTTTGGAAATCCCATAGTCCTAGATGTGAGCGGATACTTTCTATTCCAGGTTGTATTGAATCAGATGAAGAAATAACTTTGAAAAACAAAAGGTAAAGTAAATATTCAGCTGTAAGTAAACAAATAAGAATTGTTACCTCTTAGTGACAAATCTCTGTTCTATGGTAATTCCTGTTAAGTCTAGGAATTCCAAAGTGTAATTCTACTAGTATGAAATAGGTGTTCACTACCCATGTGCCATGTACTTTTTGGATTTTTGAGAAAATAATAAGGAAAGGGCTATTAGCTCTTCCCCACTTAAAAATCATACACAGCCCATCTTGGTATTGTCTACTTGGGTGACATATTTATCTTTGAAGAGAGAAAGGGATGTTAGAATTGGCATCTCCCTTGTCCTGAGGAGAGCTTAATCTTCATTGTCCTTTGTACTTTCTCCATGTAGACATCAGCTATGGGAATAGTTCTTGGCAAATTGCACAGTTGACCTTCTTTAAGCGGACCCCTTCTGCACGATTAGAAGATTTAGAATTGCACGAGAATGTGATGATTCATGAAAACCTGGACACCTCAGACCCCTTGCTCTAACGTATCTTGTTGAAAGCAGACCTGAGATCCTTGCTCCTTTCTCAAGCGGACCTTCAGAGCCTTCGGGCCTGGGGCTCAGGTCCTGTTGCAGTCGCTCTGTCTATTCTCCTCCTGCTTGAGCCTTTGGAGTCAAGGAATTCCTGAGGGAGGAAATTCTGAGTCCTCGATAAAGAGCCAGTTTTTGTATATTCCCACTGAAAAGAAGGAACATAACCTTTAAAGGGTAGAAAATCCATTACTCTGAGTCTTTTTTTTATATTCAAAGCCTACTGATTCTATTTGGGATGTCTCTTCCTTGCAAGGTACACAGTCGTGGCTGGAAAAGGCTTTAATAAGCCGGCATGGTGGGATGACGGCTTTGCTCCGCTTTGCTTTGCTGCTAAAACATTAAGTGTAATCTGATGTGTCAATAGACTCACCTCAGGTACTCAGAATCATTTTAATTCCTCTTGCTGTCAAAACATAGTCTCAATACTGACGTGAATTGGCATTAAAAATATATGCGAAATCACCTGGAGAACAGCACTTTTTACTGATAGGAGGTCTCTGTGTAAAAGCAGTCTTTGTCAAAGATTCAATTTGAACTCTCTTTTGGCTTTGAATTTTACACAGCAGCTTTTTATTTTATTTTATTTTTAAACCTGACCTGCTCTGCATCATTCAAACCTATCAGTGGAGGAAAGAAGTCTCTTCTTTTTATCTGACCCTATGGGAGATGTTGTCCACTCCCAGGGTGTGCTCTGAAAGGGTGTTTTGTGTGTGTGCGTGTGTATGTGTGGGTATGTGTGTTTGGCAGCAAATCACTCAGCTGACCTTTTTCATGATCAACTGCAATAAGTGGAGTGTGTGTGTATGTGTGTGTGCCTGCACTTCTGGTGTGATGGACAGTTTGCTTAAATATATGGGAAAAGTTAATCCCTCTGCCTCTGACCTTTGGCACAGGAAACTTGTGCTTCCAGTGGAAAGTGTGGTAAATGCCAAGTCCTTTGGGCAGAGGATGTTTGCATTAATGTTTTCTATGCGGGAGCCTGAGCCATAGATTTTCTGTCAGCGTCCTTTGCACAGCTGATATGGAGTAGGTTGAGCTGTATATAGAATATAGTGCCTGATGCCATCTGTTTTGACACCCTGAATATTTTAACCCCAGCCAACATTTTAAAGGAGAAAGCTCCCACTCCCTATGATGCATGTGAGTACCATGTAGTAAGGGAGGTGGAAAAAGTCATGCAGTTTAATATAATTGTCAAGGGGTCAGTTGTCACGTTAATTAACAAGAGGTGAGTGATTATAATATCACATAAAGAGGGAAGAGGATGGGTATAATACATAGCAACCTTGCAAGTACAGTTAACATTTGATTTTCTTGGAAATCTAGGGCTGTGACACTACAGCACAACACAGAGGTACAACTCTGCATATGCAGATCTCTCTGTCTGGAATGTTTGGGTTACCCAGAATACACGTTGCAAACAGGGTGTGACAGCTTTGGAAGAAGGGCCCTGCCTTAGGAGATGGAGAGTTATCCAGTTTGGCGTCTGGATTTAGCAATTTAGAAGTAATCCTTGGCTCCATGTTTCCACATCGCCTCCTCCAAAGAGACCCAGGTCCTGTTGAGTCTAACCCTTAGGTAGCAATCAAATCTATCCTTTTCTCTCCATCTGCATTTCCATTGCCTTAGGTTCCCCTCATTTCTTGCCTTGATTATTTGCCAGATTACTGGAAGGTTCTGAGCTTCTCCAATCTGTTCTTCAGAGTGGTTTTAAAGAAATGCAACCTACCCCATCCCTCTGAATTTAGTGCTGTTCTCAGATGCACTGTGCTCCCCTGTGACCCTTCTGTCATTCTATACATTACTCTCTTTACATTTCCTACCTTTGGGCCTTCAAGTCATCCTTTAAACCCCAGGATACATATCACCTCCTCCCTGTAAGTCTGTACTAGTCTGATTTAAGTGTCCTTCTTTAGGATCTCACGGTGTCACATGCTTATTTTTGTTATAGTTCTTTTCCTGATTTATTAGAGTTGTCTCTTGACAATTGTCTTTATGATTGCTGGCTTCTAGAACGTAACCTCCTTAAAGGCAAGGGCCATTATATTTTGTTTTGTATCCCAGAGCCTGACACAGAGTGTGTGCTAAATAAGAGTTTTTTTGAATTAAATAATAAAAGAATGTAACTTTTAGAGAGTAGAATAATATTTGCCAGGTAGTAGTCCTGGTAGATGGTTAGTAAAAGAGAATGTTCCTTTAGGAGATGGTTCATGGACACACAGTTGTTTTCATAGATCCCTTCCCTGAACCTCTCTCACTGCTCACCTACACCAATCTTGACATCACCCTCAATCAACTTGGGACAAATCATGTAAATCCTTGCATGCCGTCTCTTGATTTAATTATAGTTCTCGGTTTGGGGAAAGTGAAGACCTTCTTTCTTTTTATTCTGGTTTCCAAGAAGAGGGATTTCTTCCAATTATTCCTAGGCTCTCTCCTCCCCCCCATTCTTCCCCTTGGAGTAAGAAAGAGTGGCTGATTGGTAGGTTTGCGGGTGGAATTAAGCATGCATAGTTCATTTTCTCTTGTAGCATAGCTCCTGCACAGCGGCATGCATTCTGCTCTGCTGCTCCATGTCCTAAATTTTACTGGGCAGCACATCACATGGGAAGCCTATGGTGGTCTGGGGCCCTGGCCTGTGGTGGCCTAAGACCTGATGGGTAAAACTGTCTGATTCTGACGTTCAATATTAAGAATCCCAATTTACCAAATATGTAAAACACATTCTTCAATATTAAGTTTATCAGTACAAATGATGATATGTTGCTATTTCAACTGTATTACTCCTTTTTCTATTTTGACTTGTTACACAACTCAGGTGGAGGAGTGTGTTTATCAGGTGGACTCATAGCTCAACACACAGAATTTGAGAGTGAGAAAGAATCTTAGTTCTACTCCAAATATATTGATCTTTGAAAATTTCATTTCTGCTTACCAAAGAAAAGTGAGTCAGTCAGAGTTACTTAGAGTCAGCCATCATTGTAAAACTTTGCTAGACTCTTGTCTGAACAATTATCATTCTGGGATGTGGGCCATGGTGGTATATAAGAGCGAGATCGAAGCAAGGAGGCCACAGCCGGATAAGCAGAAAGGTTAGTACTAGCAGTGAGTGGTTGAATGCAGGCTGAAGGAATGAGGATATCTGTGTGTGTGGGAGGGGTAAGATGAGAACAAAAATGGGATAAAATAGGTTGTGGAGATCAGAAATCTAACCAAGAAAACTCAGCAATAAGTGCTCAGAAATCCAGGGCAGGATTTTGGACAAGAGGCTGTACCAGTATCAAGCAGCATAGAACTTTAGGGTTGGGAGATACCTGGTCATCAACTCTAACCACACATCCATTATTTAAACCATGCCTCAAATATCATCACTCTACAATATCAGCTCTATGTAATATTCACCTATTTATAGAGACACAACCCTTTCTATGTATTAACTCACTGCATCCTCACTACGTCCATTCTATTGTTGTATATCTATAACTCTTCTTCTTTGAGTGAAATCTATTTGTTTTGATTAATCTCTAACTTTGATATCATATGAACTTTAATATAACTAAACCGTAGAATTTTATGGTTGAAAGGGACATAAAATGATCTTTTTTTCTCCCGTAGTACCTAGAAGGAGAAATATTCTCTTAAACTCAGATAGCATGATTTTATTGACCCATGGTAGAAGTGCCTTAAAAGGAAATTGCCTTAAAAGGGAGTTTGCCTCCTGATGGAAAATATGGCTCCATATTCATTAGGTTACGATCCTCGTGTTTGACAGACATTCCCAACTTTCTTGGTCAATATTAAGGAATAAGTCAAGTCCTTCAGTCACCTGAGAATCATTTTTGCAGGTAACGCATCCTGGCAGGTGTCATGGTTGTGCATTCTGTCTACAGCCAGCTGTTCTGTTGGAGCATAATGGAGGCATTCTTACAGCCACAGTAGGTGACTGATAATACATATGAAGAAATATTTTCAGACCAAAAAAAATGTCCATCTATCTCATGGTCTTGTTGGGAACTCTTGACACTCTTTCAAGCACTTTTTCAGATGCTTGGCTTTAACAGTCCAAAGCTGAGAAGATTCTTTCAAAAACCTCTTATAGATATGCTCTTTCTATCTGCTATTATGGAGAACTGGAATGGCCTTTCATTCTAGAAGGAATACTGGTTAAGTGACTCATTTTTAACAGGAAGGATAGTAACCATGCTACCTTCTTATTTTCAAAAACATATAGATTTTGTTCATCCCATCCAATCTCTTTAAATGTATTTGTCTCACCCTCTCAAACGAATGCCAGTACTATGCCAGATTATAGCCGTGTTTTAGTTCCCGCTCTCTGATGTTCATCCCTGCTATCTCCTTTTCATAATTTCTGACAAATTTCTTTTGCTTACGCTCATCCTTTCTGTATTTCTGATCCATTTCTGGATTACTTTGGGTCTCATTCTTCTCCTTTCCTTTTTTGGACAAATTTCTGCATTAGCTTTCTATCTCTAAGATCATTCTGGTAGTTAACCTCTGGCTCTCTGGATTAGAATCTCCACTTATAAGGCACACACCCATTCACTGCCATTGCCAGAGAGAAGAATTTGACAGATTGGTTGTCCATCTGTTACAGAATGCCAACACTACTGGGTTGCGAATTCTTCATTTCTTACCAAGCGCCTTCTTGAAAGGAGTGATATGTAGGGATGTTGTATAAAGGTTATATTATTATCTACTACTATTATTTACTGTACTACTATATATGCATGGATTTCATTTCCTTTAGATTATATTAGACCATTAGGTGCCTATACACTGGGACTACTTGTCTTAGGCCCTTATAGAGATAGCTTGAAGGGGTTATGCTTTGAGGCTATACCCTCAGTTGTGACTCAGGCCCACTGCAAGAAATAGCCTATTTTGGACTTGTTTTATAAAAACATTATTGAAGATATTGTCCTTGATATCACTTATTATCTCATACATAAAGCTTCAGAAACATATACCTTTCAGAATTTAACAGAATATAAGTAGAATATAAGTCTACACTCGACTATAACTCTCTTTTTGTGAATGCTTTCCCCTTCCTATAATGAGAAATTCACATTTCCAGTACTTTAACTCATTTAATTCTCATTTTTCTCTTTTAAATATAGCATTTGATATCCTAGTTGGTACAAATACATTTCCCCTTTATTTGAGTTTTCTATTTATATTTTATTAAGTTGTTTGTGTGTGTATGTGTGTTTGTATGCCAATAATCTCAAATCTATTTTTTCCAGCTTTTTAAAATTGAGGTATAATTGGCATACAATCTTATATTTGTCTCAGGTGTACAACATACTGTTGGTATTTGTATATAGTGTGAAATGATGGCTGCAAGAAGTCTAGTTAACATCCGTCACCATACGTACTTACAGAATTTTTTTCCTTCGATGAGAACTTTTAAGATCTACTGTCTTAGCACTTTCAAATATGCAGTACAGTATTATTAACTAATCGCCATGCTGTCCATTACATCCTGATGGCTTATTTATTTTATAACTGAAAATTTGTACCTTTTGATTCTCTTCACCCATTTACTCTTTTTAAATGGGTTTCTATGTCTTCAAGTTAGCTAGTTTCCTCCAACACATGATGAATATTTCCAGTAAATGCCTGGTTTGGGTCAAACCAGAAATAGCAATTACGTAGCTCTTGTTAAGTGAATCGTGTGATTATGTGTGGTACTATTGCACTAGACTGAAGGTAGTGGGGAAGAAGATCTTACCTGTATGATGGGCTTGTTTTGGGATTAACTGACTGGAGAAAAATAACATGATAATAGATTACAAACTCTTATTGAAAGCTCCTCTTACATTAGACCTAGTAAATCATTTTTATACGTTATCTCATTTAATCCTTACATAGAAACCTACGAAGTACAGGATAAGTTTTATTAGCCTCATTTACAAAGGGTAAAACTGAGGTTCAGAGAAGTGAGATAATTTGCCTGGGGCCACATTGTTGAGTAATGAAACCTGGGTTCCATACCAGGTCTGTACTCTTAACTGTTATATTCTACCTTCTCTCCATGGAATAGGGAGAAAACTAGAATAGAAATAGAGCCTTCACTTTGACTGCAAAGAAATAAAGAGTCTAGGAGTGGGATTGTTGATGTTACACATGAAATGATGCTTAGAACGTGGAGGTGGACTGGGATTCGGGAAGTGATGGAGTTAGGCGTGTGCCCTGCAAACTTTGCAGTCCTTTGAATTGAAATGTAGGTCTCAAGTTAAAATGTGGAATGAGGTAAGGCCAGAGAACCTTGAAACCTGCTTGCAGAGCAGTATAACCATCTTCACACATCTGTTTCAGCACTAACAGTATTAGATGTTGAAAATCTGTTCATATGTCTGCTTTCCCCACTAGGCTCTGAGCTCTTGGCAAAGTGCATACAGTACGTAATAGTCAATATATGTCTGTAAAACTAAACAGAAAGGATTACACTTTATTCTTCTTGGGCTCTATGTTTATTTCCATTTCATTTTCCCTAATTTTCTTTTGTAAAGTTTCTTCAAAGAGTCAGTGTATTTTAGGGATTCTAAGTGGAATCAAAGTGTGGGCTCTCTCTCTCTATTAATCATTCTTAGCCCAATGCATGAAAGAGGAGACACGCATCCTTGAATGCCCGTTTCCTGCTTGTAATAATCCTGTTGGCAGAACCCTAAGAGGAAGATGAGTCACAGGAGAATGGGGGCAATTCTCTATTATGGTTTCTAGAGACAGTCATAATCCTTGTCCACAGTGCTGTATAGGTATCCCTCTGCAATAGGAATTTAGAAAGAAGAGTTCAGTCATTCATCTTCGCAGCTAGAAAACCGTTAGAAACTTTATGACTTTATGTTCTTTAAAGTGACCAACTTACTGTACTGTTGTGACACTCTATCTGTTCTCACATTTTCACAGTTATGTGATTAGCACCTCTGGTGATGGTTGAAATTAAGCATAGACTAAAAGGACTCAGACAGAATAAGGATGTCCTCTAATTTTCCTGGAGATTAATCTCTCCCTCTCAAATTTATAAAAGTCAACTTTTTCTTGGTTTGATTTTGCCTCCCAAACTCTTTTCTAGGTTAGAATTAGAGATGAAAATTAAGATATCCATGAAAAAATATACTTTGATTATCACTTCTAACAGAGGAGGTCTTTTCCCCAGTCTGCCTTGGAGTTCCTTTTTTTAGAGGAAACAGCAGGTGGGGGTGACTATTTCTCAGCTAGTGGCAGCTTCCAAGAGAAGAATTATATTCAGGAAGATATTTGAGATTAAAGCACATCAGAAAAGAGGCATTGCATCAATTCAAGATGTTCTTCAAATCAACTCACTACCCAGTTTTTAAGTATTAGATGCTGGTTTTCCCAGATTAGAGTTTTAACACTTCATGCTTCTTATAGACCAGTGACATCAACCTCCCAAACAAGGATTTCACTTAAAGATG
Organism: Equus quagga; assembly: GCF_021613505.1. NCBI lineage: Eukaryota > Metazoa > Chordata > Mammalia > Perissodactyla > Equidae > Equus > Equus quagga. The sequence goes on from NC_060272.1 coordinate 123,416,648, forward strand.
GCAGACTCCTTTGGGATAACAGAGAGGCTAGCATTCAATGGACATGTATAGGCCAGTTGCCTCAAAAACTATGTGTCTGAGCTGCCCTTTTAATCCCCTCAGGTCTTCAATGAAGATATTATTATACCTATTTTGTGGAGGAGGAAACTGAGGCTGAGAGAGATTCAGTGTCTTGCCCAGGGACATGTAAAACATAAACAGAAGAGCCACAAACGGAATGCAGGTAGTCCTAAATCAATGCTTCTCAAACCTTTCCTTCCTTTTTTTTGATAAACCCAAGAGAGTCCAATGCCCACATGCTGACCTCTCTTTCCCTGCTTAGTTATGAAATATTGCTTTTTATTTCTACCAGCCTAGAAGACTGTTCCTAGCTGTCTTTCTTTCTTCCTTCCTTCCTTCCTTGCTTGCTTTCTTCTTTCTATCCATGAGGAAGTCAATAGGCTTTCTTTGTAATTTTCAGTATTGAAAAATATATTTTATCCATATTTCGTTAAATCTATGATGCCATTGATTGAAAGACACACTATTGGACTATATGACTATATTCTACTAAGGAAAAAAATGTTATCAACTAAACTGTGACATAATGCCTTGAAGATAGTCCTGCATGACACGTGTATCAGTTACATCAGACACTCATTGTCTTTCATCAATGCCAAGAACTTAGCAATTTCTTTTATTTTCAGTTCTTCTCTTTGGCATGTGATAGCTGATCCCTTTTGTATGCATCTTAAAAACACAATCTAATACAGCTTCATCTACTTCTGGTATTTTCTTTTCTTAGGTTCTGTAAAACATATGGTTATTGTTTTGTAAGAAAATATGAGGCTCTAGTCATTCCTGATATTGATGAGTATTTGCTTCATTAAATCAAATTTATTCCCTACTGCTCTATTTCTCTATATGTTTGTGTATATAATGACTTCTGCTTCAATGCCAAACAACATTGTAATCCTATAGAGGACATTTTAAATGGCAATTAAATTCAATACTTGTAGCACCAAAAATACTCAAACTCAATGGAAATTATGACAATGTGAATATTTATAATCAAGGCAATGACAACCACATCAAAACTTTCACCTGGCCAGCAGTGGCTACAACATGCCAAGGAATCTAAGACTCATCCCAATTTTAGAGCTATTAAAATATGAAAAACTGTGCTTCTTAGAATCAGTGAAATAAAGAAACATTGAATATGCTTTCTGATAGCGTTTGCTTTCTGCTTCTCAGATTCTGATCAGGTCTCAGCTCCTTTATTCTTGAGGCATCTCTTCCTCCCCTCACCTCTCATCTTGCAGAGAAATCCTGCCATGTTCTTCCTCTACTCTAGGTTGCATTTTAGCAGCTACCCCAAAGCCTGTCATAAATGTTCAGAAAATTAAATTTTTCTTTTTTTTTCTTAGGGAGAGAAAATCTAACTACATTTCCAACTTTTGGCAGTGTACATTCCCCGTTTCCATTGTAGCATGGAGCTGTGCAGCCCTTTGCTGACAGATGTAGAGGGCATTAAGAGATTTAATTCACATTGGTTGATTTAACTCAGCATTAACCTTTTTAAAGAACTCTATAATTGTATATAAGAATTGTTTTCCATTGTTAAACATATTTTTAGAAACATTTCTGTATGTAACTAATCAACACTTTTTTTGTGTCCTGAGAAAAGTATCTATGCAGTAGCTGACTTTTGACTTTTATTACACATTCATTTTTCTCTTTCTCCCCCAATTGTTTATGATTTTTTAATTGCTTGAAATATAATCATCATATCTGCTTACTGTAACAACCCAAACAATACATAGTCAAATATGAAATTGATAGTCTCTCACTTTGTCTTTCCAATCTCATTCTCTAATGTAACCACTGTAAATACTATTTCCTTTGTTAATACATTCAAATATATATATATGTGTATTTATATATGCATATATACATGTGTGTATATGCTGAAGATTAAGAAACAGGGAGCCCTAACAGGGATCTGCTATTCCTGCACATTATCAATAGACCGTGATTTAGGCAACCATTTTCCTATATATGGACATTCCAGTTGTTTACAGAGATTGTTATTATAAACCTTTTAGGTATATTTTTGGATAAGTCTTTGAGTATTAGACATTGCTGATTTTTCTTTTTCTTCCTTTTTTTTTTTTTTTTTGCTCTGTTGGTTAGAATCCCAGAAATGAAAATACTCAGTCAGGGAGTAGGCATATTAGAAAATTAATATTACTGTCTTAACTTCTGAAATATTACAAAAATGTGCACTTTCATCAATAATAAATGAGAGTTCTAATTTCTCTAGGTTTCATTAGCACTGAATGTTATCAAACTTTTACACTGTTACCCAATAAGCAAAAAAAAATTGGTATCCTATTTTAATTTGCATTTCCCTGTTTCTTATTGAGGTGGCGTGGTCTCATTGTTTATTGATCATTGCATTTCCTCTTTTGTGCTTTGCCTACTCCTCTCTTTGACCCATTTTAAATTGTCTTTCCCTTATTGACTTGAAAGAACTCCTTATACGTTTAATAATAATAATAAACACTGAGTGCTTACTGTTTAAATTGACTCCAACATTAAGGACTTTGTAAGTACTAATATGTCTAATTCACACAACAACCTTAGGAGGTAGGCACAATTTTATAGATAAGGAAACTGAGGCAGAGAAAGGTTAAATGATGTGTCCAAGGTGACCCAGCCAATACGTGGCAAAGTTGGCATGCAAACAAAGGCCCTGAGTACATGAAGTCATGCTTTAACCTCTGTACTATGGGCTGCTCAGTTGGAAGGGCAACCATTGTGTGCTGAGCACAGAGATGTGCCATTGCCATGTTCCAAGGAGCTTGTGGCTAGCCTTCTTCAGAGCATATTGGACGACAAATATTTGTGTCTAAAGTCTGATAAGAATGATACTTCTCTTTAAGAAAAAATAAAAATTTATCATTTCAAAGTAGATACCTGTTTTTTTTCTTGTGAAGAAGATTGGCCCTCAGCTAACGTCTGTCGCCAATCTTTCTCTCTTTGCTCGAGGAAGATTGTCGCTGAGCTAACGTCTGTGCTAATCTTCCTCTATTTTATGTGGGATGCCACCATAGCATGACTTGACGAGTGGTGCTAGGTCGGCTCCAGTATCTGAACCTGTAAGCCTGGGGCAGCCAAAGTAGAGAGCACAAACTTAAGCACTACACCACCGGGATGGCCCCTCAGAGTAGATTTTTGATGGTGTATATTGTTGCTGAAAGTGAACTGTGGGAGATACTGAGAAAGCTGATGGCACAGAAATTGAACCATGAAAGCAAAGGAGCAGAGGGGCAATTTTCTTGGTCACACTAGGCATTGAAATCCATAAATTCTTTAATGAAATTGATTAAAAAACAATATAAGAACTACTTTGTTCTTTGTAGTTTGTTTAAGTAAATTGTTTGCATGTAGTTTTCATTGTATTAGCTACTCTTAATTAGTCCCTTTGTGGTCTTTACAAAGCTCTCAATTAAAGAAGACTAACATCTCCCCTCCACCAAGGATTGTCACAGGATAGATGGATTTATAACTGTCGTGATACGTATTTTCAAAAATTCAATGTGCCAGAAATATAACATATTTTTTTCAATACCCACGTTTAGTTTCATTTTTGGAGCCCTCATGAAGGCTGCTTGCAACAATAAAAATCTTAATCAATTCAAGATAAACCCAGGCATCTCAGTTTTAAATTCACTTAATTCAAGATTTTCCTCTCTAACTTCTTCGCTCCTTTTCCCAAGAATTGGTCTAAGTTCTAGGGGCTTTGAAGCATGGGAGTTGGGAAAGAGATCTAGTTCAGGGCCATTATTCTTCTAAGTGGCTATCCACAAGACAAGACAATCCTGTCTAGTCCTTGGACATGGCCAGAACTCCTCACTGGAATCTTCTGGGGGCATCTGTTATAGGTTGAATTGTGTTCTCCAAAAAATATGTTTAAGTCCTAACTCCTAGGACCTTAGAATGTGACCTTATTTAGATATAAGGTCATTGTAGATGTAATGAGTTAAGATAGGATCATACTAGAGTAGGGGGGACCCCTAATCCAATATGACTGATGTCTTCTTAGAAACAGACATTGTGAAGACAGGAGAGGAGAAGGCCCCCTGCCAATGGAGGTGAAGATTGGAGTTAGGCAGCCATAAGCCAAGGAATGCTGAGGATTGCTGATGGCAACAGAAGCTGAGAGAAAGGTATGGACCAGATTCTCCTCTAGAGCCTTTGAGAGAGCACAGCCCTGTGACATCTTGATTTTGGACTTCTAGCCTCCAGAAATTTGAAGGAATAAATTTGTGTTGTTTGAAGCCACTAGGGTTGTGGAACTTTGTTATGGAGGCATCCAAACTCATGCTCCTTCTGTGGTGTCTTCTTAGCCTAGCCTGATCCACTTGCATTCAGAGCTATTTCCACTCCATTCTGGGTCACCTGGGAAAATGTTTGGCTGCTTCCAGTGTCCTGTCAAACTGCCCACCTGCCAGAGCACTTCATGTAGTTTCTCTGCCCTACTCTGGGGCCAGGGTGTCGTGGACACTCTCCATAGTGTTTGTCAACTTCCAAGGCAACCAGATAGGAAACTAGGCTTAAGTACTCTCTATTCCTGGATCCCCAAACCCTTCTGGGGTACTATAATTCTCTTACGCCTTGGAGCTCACCTGGGGATGGAGATATGAGGCAGGATCTCCTGCATGAATCCTACAGCAGTATGTCTTCATATTACTCTTCTTTCTAAGCCTTCCCCATCGATACCTGCCATTCCTACCCAGCCCTCACATCCTTACCCTCTCAACTCCTGGGATTTTTGTGAGATTTTTATCTAGTTTGAGTGAGCAGAAAAGAATTGCCTCCACAATCTGTGTCTATAACTATTCATCCTTGAATTTTTTATCTGACATCTGGCAGGCACAAAAATCTAGAATGTTACATCTTTGTTCTCTGTTCTTTCATGTTCCTTTATGACACGCCCTCTTTGGACAGTGAGGACTCTAGTTCTGTGGTTTGAATGTGAGAGAGTCTCCATTAAAGGAAAAGTGCCAGTGTGTAAGAGTGGAAACTGTAGAACTCCTAGAAGAAAATGTAGGGGGAAAAGCTGCTTGACAATGATTTCATGGAAATGACACCAAAATCACAGTAGTCACCCAAAACAAAAGTAAACAAGTGGGACTACATCAAAATAAAAAACTTCTGTACAACCAAGGAAATAATGAGCAGAGTGAAGAGGCAACCCATGGAATGGGAGAAAATATTTGCAAACCATATATCTGATAAGGGGTTAATATGCAAAATATATAAGGAACTCCTGTAACTCAATTGCAATATGCCAAAACTCAAAACTAAAACTGATAACTTGATTAAAAAATGGGCTAAGGATTTAAATGGACATTTCTCCAAAGAATATATATATAAATGATCAAGAGGTATGTTAAAAGTTCTCAACATCATTAATCATCAGGGAAATGCAAATCAAAACCAAAATGAGATATCACCCTACATCTGTCAAGGTGGTTGTCAAAAAAACAAAAGGCAATAAGTGTTGATGAGCATGTGGGGAAGCTGGAACCCTCGTGTGCTGTTGGTAGGGATGTAAATTGGTGCAGCCACTATGGGAAAGAGTATGGAGGTTCCTTAAAAAAATAGAACTACCATATGATCTAGAAATCCCACTTCTGGGTATTTATCTGAAAGAATTTAAATCAGCCTCTCCAAGAGACATTAGCACTCTTATGTTTATTGCAGCACTATTCACAATAGCCAAGATGTAGAAACAGCCTAAATGTCCTTTGGCAGATGAATGGGTAAAGAAAATGTGGTATATTCATACAATGGAATATTATTCAGCCTTGAAAAAGAAGGAAATTCTGCAATATGTGACAACATGGATGAACTTTGAGGACATAATGCTAAACGAAATAAGCCAGTCACAGAAAGACAAATACTTCATGATTTCACTTGTATGAAGTATCTAAAATGGTAAAATTCATAGAATCAAAGAATGGAATGTTAGTTGCCAGGGGCTGGGAAAAATGGGAAATAGGGAGTTGCTAATCAATGGGTATAGTTTCAGTTAAGCAAGACGAATGAGCTCTAGAAATCTGCTGTACGACATGGTACCTATAGCCAACAATGCCGTATTGTACACTTAAAAATCATGTTAAGGAGTAGATCTCATGTTAAGATTTCTTACCACAAAAAAAATTAAAAAAAACCTAAAAAGGAAGAGTGCAAGAAAAATTCATCTACTAATATTTCACAATATAATTCTGATTCAAATAGCTAGGGTAGATTCATGAATCTTAGCTGAAAATTGAGGTCAGATTCTAAAGATCAGCATGGGCGCAGACATCCAAACAGCATCCCTCATAGAATGCTATGTTTTGAGGATTATACCCATCTCCTTAGGGTCATGTTTAATGAGGTTGAGAGGTGGGAGCATATACCAGACATTGTGACTACAACTTAATGCTTACATACCAGTCTGCTTTCTGTATTGGCTAATGTTTTCACGGATCTTGTTTTCTTGTCAGCAAATCTGTAAGTTTTTTCTTTTTGAGGACTTGTGTATATTTGATGTGTCATTCTGGGGTCTTTCTGCTGTGATTTGCCTATTCTTTTATTTTTTCTTTGACTTCCCCATTCCTAATCGTATTTTATGTCAGTATGACTGGGGAATCATTGGGACCTGGTATCAGCAATCAAAATAACCTTAAGAGAGTGATACATGCTGAATATAGCTAATCTTGATGACATAAAACTGGATATTTTAATGATAGAGCTGTGATTTACATACTTGCTGTGTCCTCGGCACAGAAACATGGTAGGAGAGGGGATACAAGAGAAGCATAAGGCGTTGTATGTACCCACAGGGAGCTTACCATCTCAGGGGGACACAGGAAAACATACCCCAGAGAGCACAGCAGAGTAAAATCAGCAAGTACAAGCCATAGGATGCAGATTATTATATAATAAAACAGTATCTAACATAGTGCTAATTAAGCAGCACTCAAAGGTGAGACAACATTTTAAGCAGGATGGAATAAATGCAGCCTGGAGTCACCTCCAGCTGAAGATGACTTGAACTGAATCTTGAATCTGGCCAGGCCACCTCCAGAGAGAGAGTTTTTCTGGGCAAGCTGTGAGCTGCTCCCCAAACTTGGAGATCTGGCAATAAGTAGAGGAAGTCCTATCTTGGAGCACATGAGCAGTATGAGGCCTTTCATACAGATATACTCTTGGAGGCAAACGTCCCAGGTTCATTTTCACTTGGGCCTCAATCTCACTTATGTTAATGCATTGTGCCCTTGCTAGGGATAGGCCTGTAAATCTTACTGAAAGCAAATAGTTGGTTGAAAGGGATGTCTTTTCATTTATTTTCTGCTATCCTAATGGTTTTTCCTTGTACAGTCCCTTTACTCAAAGAAAGAAAAAAAAAGCATCTCCCCAAGATACTAGGAAGCCTTACCTTTGGTCTCAGTCACCATCCTAACCTGTCAAAGAACAAAGTACTAGTGCATAGTCAACTATATTTAAAAATAATTTCTGCTGATGGTTCTGTTCTATTTTGTATTTCACTTTTTACTTCATTGTCACATCATATAATTTCCATATTTTTGTATATTCTTTGTGACTATTTTTCATTGTGTGAAGGTACCAGAATTGCTAAACCTTTCACCTGTTGTAGTTATTTGAATAATTTCTGTAGTTTTTTTCTAACGTAGGTCATCAGGTTTTAATGATGATAACTTTTCGCTTTTCTTGAATTCCTTCCTTAGTATAAAGTTCCTGGAGCCAGATTACTGAGTCAAAGTGAAAGGAGCTGTGTTGCTTTCCAGAGTGGCTGTAACAATTTACAGTGCTGCCGGCCACGTATGAGTGTTAGTGTGGTAGATTGCATTTTCCGAAAGAAAGATGGCCATAAGGATATGTCCATCCCACGTGATCTTTTCCAATATGACCTTGACGCTGCTCTCATCAAGCGGTGGTGCCTCTCCTGCATTTCCTTGAATCTCAGTGGGCTTGTGACTTGCTTGTAACTGATAGAATGCAGAAGTGTCACTGTATAGCTCCTGAGATAGGTAAGAAAAGGCAATGCAGCTTCCGCTTTGTTTTCTGGAACACTCACGCTTGGCACCATGAGCTGTCATGCAAGAAATCTGGGTATCTTAAGACCACTGTGTCACAGCACGTATGCCAAGCCGCATGGAGAGGCCGCGTAGCATAGACTCTCTGGAGGGTAGTGATAGACTTCAGTCTCCTGGCCCAGGTGCCAGACACGGTGAACCAGAGTTCAGAGGATTTCAGTCCCCAACCATTCGAGTCACACCCAGCCCTCTAAGTCTTCTCTACTGAGACCCCAGTTACCTTCGGGCAGAGACAAGCTGTCCTTGGTGAGCCTCTTCCAAACGCACAGACCCTAATCTGTGAGTAAAATAAAATGATTGATCTATGTTGTTAAATTTGGGGATAATTTGTTACATAGCAATATCAACTGGAAAATAAATTTAGCAACAATCTTGCCAGCTTTGTGTGTTTCATTAACATTTTTAGCTGAAAGTTTTGTTTTTCATTGTTTCTTTAGTTGATATTTTCTTTTACAAGTGAGAATGGGTATATTTCGAGAAGTTAATTTAATATTTGCACATTGGTAACAGTTACGGATATATTTTTGCTCATATATCTCTTGAAGTCTTAATGCTTTATTTCTCACGTATATTTGAATACACACCCTATAAAGTATTGATAACCATATTAGATGTAAATATATTTTCTCTATCAAACGTTATTCCTTTAATTTTACTTTCTTTTGTTGCTAGCCTTTCCTTTGTCATGACTTCTGCTGCCTGAAAACTGAAAATCATTTCTCTGAAGATCTGATAAACATTAGAATTGATTCTTGATAATTTTATATGTTCAGTTTCTTGATAATTTTATATGTTCCTTATTAAACTCATCTGGAGCTTGGTTCAATATGTGGATATTTCACATTTATCCCCTCAATATTTATTAAGAAAATCGTCCTTGTCCCCTTACCTCTAGGAGATTTCTTTATCATAGTCTGATGTTATCTGTGGAGTGGAGCCCACTGAACTAGTCATTCTGTTTTATTAGCTGTATTTTTATTTTTGTGGTAGCATCACACTATTTTGGTTATTGTTACTTTCTTGAAGGCTTATACTTCACTTACTGTCTCTTTGTTTGATTTTTTTTCAATTTTCCTCCTCTTTACTTCCAAATGAATTACAAAATTCATTCTTTTTAAAAACAAATACCATTTTGGGGCTGGCCCCGTGGCTGAGTGGTTAAGTTCGCGCGCTCCGCTGCAAGCGGCCCAGTGTTTCATTGGTTCGAATCCTGGGCGCGGACATGGCACTGCTCATCAGACCACGCTGAGGCAGCGTCCCACATGCCACAACTGGAGGAACCCACAACGAAGAATGTACAACTATGTACCGGGGGGCTTTGGGGAGAAAAAGGAAAAAATAAAATCTTTAAAAAAAAAAAAAACAAAAAAAAACAAATACCATTTTGAATTAATTTATAGATAGAATACAATATAAATCAATCTAAAATCTGACACTTCCTTCAAATATTAGACACAAAAATAGAAACATAGATAAATGTATCAGAGAACAACTAAGTTAGGGTGTTCAACCCACATTTTATCTAAAATTATGATAAAAAGAGGGGGAAAAAGTAGTGAGTGAAAGAAAATATTTCAGGAAGGAAGAACAGAATGTGAAAATTTGGGGTGGCCAGAAAAAACATGGCAAACTGCTGGCAGGGAAAGTGGTTCAGAGTGACAGGAGCACTGGATGCTCATGGTGGTTGCGGGGGGAGATAAGCAGGTGTCAGGAGGTCCTTTGGCTGTGTTAAGAAGTTTTCCAGAGGAGAGGATTGAGGGAAGGAAGTACAGGGAGTGAGAAGGTTGTCTGTAAAGGCCAGAGAGAACTGGAGAAATAGCCTGAATGCGACATGTTTGTGTTAGTCTGTTTATGAATATGGGAGGAATTTGGGCCAGTCTAAACGCTGAGAGGGAGGAGGGAAAAAAAAGGGGGAAGATTGAAGAGGTATTTTGTGGTGAGGAAGATTGGCCCTGAGCTAACATCTGTGCCAATCTTCCTCTACTTTGTATGTGGGTATGCTGCCACAGCATGGCCTGATGAGCAGTGTATATGTCCATGACCGGGATCTGAACCCACAAACCCTGGGCTGCCGAAGTGGCATGTACAAACTTAGTCACTATGCCACTGGGCTGGCCCCTGAAAGATTAAAGATTTTGAGAGACTAATATTGGGGAACTGAGTTTTAGTTTCTTGATTTACTAGAAACTGAAGCAGTTTAGCAGCACAGAACAAAATTTGGTTACCTTAAGCTATTACTTTTTAGCTCTTTTTAGCTTTTTAAAAAGACAATTTACGTTGAGTCAAAAGAAGTCAAATGCATTAAAATGCATAAATATGTAATTCCTCCTTGCTTTTTGAAGTGTCCAATTAAGAATAATTTAATCTAAAATGGATCCAATTAGAAGTAAAAATGTTTAAAAGGAAATATTTTGCAAGTATATTGTCTTATGAAGGTAAACATTACATTTAAAATGTGCATCCTTGAACTTGACACATTTATTCATTTTCTTCAAAATGTAAATATTTTAACAAATGTTGCAAATGTAGAGAAATAAATTAACTTTACATCAAAGAGCAAACATCTTACAAATGGCAACAGGAGGCCCGCTGTATTTAAGATGTCTGATATTGCTTTATGTCTGTATTAATAATAAAATATTCTCATGCACTATTTCTCCTCCTGGAAAACCCTGCTGTCCTTATTCATATACAAATAAAGCTGAAGGGGGATCTGGATGCCTGTGTGCCTCCCAGAAGCTTTTTCTGGAACTGATTTGATGAGAAAATTTACACTTTCTAACCACCCTTTTATACAGATATGCTCTTCACTATTTTTGCCCCTGGAGTCCTGGATATGTTGGTGGTTTTGATAGAGTAGATCAGACACACAGGTTTGCTCCCGAGCATTTAAACATACATTATTGATTCTATCGTTTGAAGTTAAAAATGCTTTCTGAAGACACTTGGAAAACAAGCCTAAATCGATTGAATTTAAAGACCAATAGAAGTCCATAGATATGGTTTCCACAGCAACAATTTGGATGTTGAATACTTCTTTGTGCATAACAGGTAATTAATGGCTTCATTGATTCAACAAAAGATTTTGGAACCTACTATGTGCTAGGGAGCAGAGAAGCAAAAAGACTTAGGCCAAACTCTGTCTTGGTCCCAGCCCCTCCTCTCCCACTCTGCTGCCAGCAGAGAGTTCACAGTCCACTCAGGGTGCCAGGCAAGTAGAGAGTTTTAAGAATGATGTGCCATGATAAATATGGGAAAAATGTAGTTTGAAAGCACAGAAAGAAGAAATGAATTTGTCTGTTGGACTTGGATGCAGACAAGGGGGATATTATCGCCTGTTAAAGCAGCAAAAAAAGGCATTTGAGTTTTATCTGCAAGAATGAGAATGGCTTGTAGGATGGAGTGAGGGCTTGGCTTGGTAGGGTGGGAGGATGGAATGGTTGGGAGGAAGGAAGTACATTCTGTTTAGAGGAAATAACATGTGTAATGGCAGGGAGCTGTGTTAGGACTTTGTGGTTTTGGAGTGCTCCTTGTGGTTTTCTGGGTAGTATGACAGAAGCACAAGATGTGTCGGGAGAGTGGCAAGTGATTATGCTGAAAGATAATTAGAGAGATGAGTCAACATTTTTGTGACATCATAAGGAGTTTGAACTTTACACTGCAGTCGATGGGGGTTTTTGAATGACCAATGATTTATATCAGACATAAACATTAATATCAGGAAACCGGCCGGAAGAAATCATACGACATGTATGACATAAGGTGATCATTGTTCCTGTCTCTCTGCCTTCAAGAAAAGCAATCATCAAATAAGGTATGACAGGGGACTGTTGCTTTCATCTAAAAGAGTCTGGGAGATGCGCCCTTGTAACTTGTGGCATTTCATAGTCTTTACCCCCGTGGCATAATTCCACATGCTGAATCTCACAGTTTGCAATTAAACCTCACCCCTCGTGTTTTATGCTCTTGGAGACGAAGACCTCCTTTCAGCAGCTTTTAATTCACTTGAAGGCAATTTTAAAGTTATCTCTTAGACTTTCCACTTTAGACTGAATAGTTCTGTCTCATTTACTTCTTTTCTCATGACTTCTATGTTATAACCCTTCAAGCCAGTTTAGTTGTTATTTTCTGGATCTTTTTCAGTTTCTTGACATTTTCCTTCCATGTGGCAAAATAAAAAGGCAACATAGTATTTCTAAAAGATTCTAAGTGATGTTAGACCTGGTATCAGGAATTATTCTCAGCCGTTTCACATTATCCTGCTATTAGGATATGCCTGCTACCATGTTAGGATTTTTTAAAGGCAGCTCTGGAAGACACAACTGTTTTTTTTTTATGTTTTGATCATGCTTTTTCCTTTTCTATTTGTGTAGTTAAAAATATTTTTAGAGTAGTCCTGTTAAGTTCCTCGTTGTTGATGGATGATTTCTCTAGCAGTCTTTAAACTCTATTGTTTTTTTTTCCCAGCTTTATTGAAGTATAATTGACAGGTAGAATTGTAAGATATTTAAAGTATACAACCTGATGATTTGACATATGTGTGCATTGTGAAAGAATTCCCCCATCGTTTAACCTTTATTCTTATTTCAAACAACAAGGTATAACAGGAAGAAGGTAGGTTGGGGAGATCTGGTTTCAGATCTCTGTAAGATATGTTGGAAGAGAGCAAGTTAGGCTAAAGCACTTGTCTCAGAATAATTATGGGACATTCTCAAAAGTGTCCTAATTTGGATGATAATCTTCATGGTCACCTTGGGCTCTGTCATTACTTGTGTGTACCTCTCTGACTCTCAGCTTCCTCATTGGTAAAAGGGGACAACAATATCTTGCCAATACAATTGTTCAGAAATTTAAATATTCAAAAAGAAATTTCTAGCATGAAGCCTGATACATAGTAAATACTTTAGTTAGATAGATCCTTTCCTCTTTTCCTCTTCCCTTTTTATAACAACTATGACCTCCTTCCCTCAGAGTGAGTGGACTCTGTATACTGAATATATAAATATCTGAGATAAAACATATTCATTTAAATCACATGCTTGAGAAGTTCATCCATATAGATGTAGCAGGACATTTAATGAGCAACCTTCCTATGTCCACAGTCCAGGTCATTAGTAATGACACTGCATAGTACAGACTTGCATGTACAATGGCTTGAGTTGTCCTTTAGCTCAATATACAAGCAATAAGGATGACTCCATATTCAGCTGAACCTCCAGTTTTCAGACTGAATCCCATTAAAACAGGATTTCACCGTGTGCATTCTGAGGAACACTATCCAGTGTGGGTAGTTGATGTATATGGCTGGAGGAGAACTGTCGTGGTCAATAAATTGTGGAAATGGGAAATACTGGGATAAACAAAGTTACACAGGTTTCTCCTTTGCAGGCTCTCCCAGAGCCTTTAGCATACTCATCTGGGCTATGAAACTGAAAGAGTGTACTGGAGTATGCAGCATTTACAAAGTAACCAATTGAACCTGGATCTCTTTTTCCATAGAGCTCCTTAAGAACTAATAGAAAACACTTGGAAAATACCAAGTTACTGATAGCGCAGTTTATCACAATATTTTCCAACATTGGCAGAACGTTCCTTCCTTCCTTCCTTCATTCATTCAACAAACATATTTGGCCCATGTCATTTACTGATTGAGTGCTTTGTGTCTAAGTAGCACTTCAAACCAAGTTATATAACATGCAATTATAGTATAATATTTGGAAAGTAATTGAGGTAGTAATTAAAAAATACAGATATATTATCAAAAATATATATTAAACTCTGCAAACATTTCTTTCATTCCTGTTTGGTGGTAAGAATTCAGTATGCTAGCAGTGGTCTCCAAACTTTTTTGATTGTGCCCTCAGTTCTTTACATATTAAATATGCTTATTTATTTATAAATTCCATGCATATATTAATGGGTAATACATCATGTATTATAAATCATGCACAAATTTCAGACGTTTTAAAAGAATGAAGTGAAGAATAAATAGAAATAGAAACTCTAATGTTTTCTTCCTGGACTTCAATTGATCACTTTGCCAACTTCTGGGATGCATGACCATCTCCTTTTTTTTTTTTCCTTGTGTCCCACTCTTTGGAGACTACTGTCTCAGTGGTAAAGGAGCAAAAAAGGATGCAGATCTAGTCATGCTACAGACTTGGGGGAAGTATTCATGTTCATCCATTAGATTTGTCATGAATTATTAAAGCATAAATTTATGTTTGACACTACTGTAAGCAGTTCATGAGAAAAGGATAAAGAAACAAGCTTTTTTTGGATCTCTATAAGCTTTCTCTAATTGAAAGGAATGCACAATAACACAGCAATATCAGTTTAGAAGGTAGAATTCTTGGATCAATTCTATTAAGATTATCAAATGTTAGTGTAACACCTATCATATGCTAAGTGCTAGGTGTCAGGAATACAGAAGTAAGTCATGGCCCTGTTTCTTGAGGAGCTTTTATGCACCGAAGAGATGCCTAATTTAACAGTGTTTTCAGGTCAAAAGGGAAGGTTGCTCTGGAAAACTACTTCTTAATATTATGAATATTACATTTTGGGTAGAACCTCTTTCTATCAAAGGATTGTAGGGAACAGGGTCAGCTTGTTAGGAAGGATCCAGAACTCTCTTGTTCATGATTCTTACTTGAGGCTTGTTCTCAGGAATTCTAGTTGTTTCCGAGTATTTCTTTCTTCGTTACACCTGTCGTAGTGTGTAAGACCTCTGCTATCTTCTAAGATGCTGTTGCCAGTGATTGCTATGCTATCTCCCCTCATCACCTGCTCTTTCGTCTCAATGGATTAGGCATTTAAACGTGTTTCCTCATCAACTGCTGCCATACTGTTCACTGGCTCATAGTCTCCCACTTCATCCTTTGTGATGATTACCCCAGTATATTATTACTTTAGATACATTTTATTTGTTTATGGCTCTCAATTCTAGCAGTTGTCCATTTACATTTCAATCAAGTATAGTCTTCATTGGAATTACTTAATTGCATGTGACTTTAGAAGTTTTCAAAATGTATTTGGTATCTTTGTTTTATCATGCACTTACATTTGTACACGTATAAAAGATTAGCTATTTCAGGATGGATGTAACCCATCGAAGATTTCTCAGGTTTCTAGTTTTATTTTTCTGAAACATTTCACTTCAAATAGAGTTTTAATTGTATTGGCTCTAAGTGAATGTAAACCAAGTTAGTATTGAACCAGCAGATGGAAAAATCCTTATCATTGAACAATGAAACAACTTGAATTCTTTTTTTCCCCTTTTGCCATCTGGTATCTGTGCTCATATTTGAAACATTAACCATTCAGGAAAGAGTTGTTTTTTTGTATCCAATAGTCAGAAGCTTTCTCTGAAGACTAGTGCTTATCTTTTCAGGAAGAAAAAAAAGATAGAATGCTACAAATACAAATGGAGCCCTGAACTAATATTTGACAGTCACATAAATGCTTAAGAAAACGCAGAGTACAAAGTGAGTCTAAGGAGATGCCATTTTCTATTTATTTTCATAATCTAATTCTGCATTGCTTGTAAAGGTTAATCTAAATCCAGCAGAACAGAGCCTGCCCGCTGTTTACGTGTTATAGGCACTGCTACATTTTTCTAAACGCAGCAAAATGAACATAGCCCTTGTTCACAACCTATTGCTGTTTTTTTCCGAATTGTAGCAGATACGATTTTTTTTTCATGTGGCTCTCAAATTATTAGTAGTCAAATGGTGTCTGTTATGGTAAAATGTTCCTAAGAAAACATCTGGAAAAGAATTTATAATATTCACTTTGAAAATAACAACACAATACATTAACCTCCAGTTAGTCAAATAATCTTGTCGATCAACTTTTTCTGGATGTCTGGCAATATTCCCATCACCTACTTCGTGGGGCATGAAAGCCAAAGGAACTCAAATAGTTTAAATATTATTTTAAATATTAGCCTAAGGAAATATCTATGTAACATTCGTACCTTCACCCCTAAGAGTAAAGCCTTACTGTATCTGGTAGCAATGGCTTTTAGATTTTCTGTGTTTTCATTATGTATAAAACTGTTTATCTCTATTTTTTCATGAATTTTTCTCATATAAACAAAACAAATAATTAATGTTGTAATTCTATTGTACCGAGGGTCAATCATTGGTCTCGAATCCTCATTTAGCACGTGGAATATTTACTATCACTTTTCAGATTGGCTTACCATTTTATAGACTTCGAAGATTCTTCCTTTCCTCCTGTGGTTGGGTTTTCCATTTGGGGACCTACCAGCAATGCCTCAGTTTGTGGCTGAGTGGACCAATTCCAGAAGTTTTCCTCTCTGGGCAGCTAAGATGATCCTATAAGTTATTCTGTAGATTTAGAAATAATTTTTCACTGAACAATAGGTCTGTGATGGACAGGTTTAAGAAGATTATAAATAACTCACTGGGTTAAAGTTAACTGCTTTCTTGTATGAACTTGGACCTTTATCCTTCTACTTAATCTAACTCTGGTTTACTTGGCTTTAAGACAGATGCTTCAACTTTTTCTCCTAACTGGTCTTTCAGGGGTTGAAGAGCGTTTGGGTGCAGAGATGTGTTCAGCTTAATTGTGTACCGGGCAAAGGACTCAGGTTGCTCTTAGTAGCTACAGAGGAGGCCTCACAGGGAAACTGAGCTTCATTCCCATCCCTCTGAAAGCCATGCTTTCCACACAACAGCTGTGATTCTGAGGAGTCGGAAAACGTTTCCCTCAGAAACGGTGTCTGGTGCTCACTGCTTTTGTGTCCTGCCACGCCTGTCATCAAATCATCTCTCTTTCTGTTTCTTTGTTCGGTGCTACCAACAAAGTATTCTCCACTCGTTTCTCTCCTTCATGGCCTTGGCCTCCTGAGCGCCTCTCACTTTATGGATTCTTCCTCCTTAATGTGGGTTTTCACCTTCTGCCCTCACTGAATTCCACCTCTCTGCACGTCTTTCATTCCTCCCGCCACAGAGAGGGCGAGGTTGGATCCGCCTGTTACCCTGGGGAGACAGTGCCTCCGATGCCCCTTGCCATCGTGCCAGGCCCACCTCAGAGCCATTAGTCTTCATGTGTCTTTGAGTCAAATACTTACCTGGCCTTAGAACAACACCATAACCAGAAACTGAACCGGGAACATTATTGACTTGTCATTTAACTTACTCGACATGAGGAATTCAGATTATGGCTCATCTCAGCCCTGAGAAGAGGGTCTGATCTGATTTATAGTCATGGAAACAAAGACTCAGAAAAATTAAATACTGACAGAGCTAAGACTCAAACTTAGCTCTGCCTGACTTCGAAACCCACGCCTTCACCACTACAATAGGGCAGAGGCCAGGTCATGGGGTCACGGGGGCATTTTATTCACAGCCCAGAGACCTTTGCAAAGCGACGCCCCTAGAAGGGCCCTGCAGGCAGGCTGGACGCCTTTAGGCTTTTCGGGAAGGGTGTTTTCCCCAACAGGCACCTGCGGGCACACACAACTTCCTGGCAGCACAATGGAGACCAGCATGTCTATCCTATTAAGCACGATTTCTTGGTGGATGGACGATGTGAAGCAAAACTCTACACCTTAAACTTCAAAGCTCTTGTGTTAAGATAGAAATGGTATTGGGCGTGAAATGGTAGGACCTGGTGCTTGTACCTAGTCCTGAGTTACAGACCTTTAAATTTTGGACAAATCGCTCCATCTCTTACTTTTATTCATCTTTAAAACTGGGTCCATCTTAATTTTAAAAGGACAATTGCCCAGACTTAATTTTAAAAAGATTAGATTATTTTGATAAAGGCTAGGCATTTGATATGAATTGAGTATATTAATAACCTGTTACTTATTTCTTCAAGGAAAGACTGTATCTGGCCACTTGAAAAAAAAGGGAAAGAAACTTCTTAATTGAAGTATAACACACACAGAAAAGTGCGGAAATAATAAGTGTTCGGCTGAATTAATTATCTCAAAATGAACTCACTTGTGAAGCCACCTCCTTATTCGAGAATTAGAACACTGCCAGCACCCTGGAAGTCCCACGCATGCCCCCTCCCAATCACGGAGTGCCCCCATCCTCCTCAGAAGTCACCACTGTTTTGACTTCTATCACCATAGATTGGTTTTGTCTACTTTTTTTTAGCTTTGTGTAAATGAAGTTATATATAATGCATTCTTTCGTGCCAAAATTCTTTTGCTAAATTATCTTTATAAGATTCATTGCTGTTATTGCGCATGGGTGTCGTTTGTGCATTTTGAAGACTGTAGTGTGTTGCATTATATGAATGTATCACAGTTTGTTTATTTTACAGTTGATGGGCATTTGGGTTGTTTCCAGTTTCAGCAATGGCGAATAACGTTGCTATGAGTGTTCTTGCATGTGTCCTTTGATTAAGACGTGCACATGTTGGGTTGCTGGGTCACTAGGTGTGATATCTTTAGCCTGAGTAGACAATACCAAGCAGGAATCCGAAGTGGTTTTCCACTTCTGCCAGTAGTGTGTGACTGCTTGTTGCACCTAAGATGAACTAACCCTTACTATTTTTAGTCATTTGAATTCTGATGAGTTTGTAGAGATGTCTCCTTACCTTTCCTTGACTGCTAATGTGGTTGAGTCTCCTTTGCTATGTTTTCTGGACATTTGGACATCCTCTTTTGTAAAAGTCTTGTTCATAGTCTCTTGCCCGTCTTTTCTATTGGGTTCTGCCTTTTTCTCATTGAAAGTTTGGAGTTCTTTTTTTATTCTCTATAGGAACCCTTTGTTGATCATATTTGTTGCAAATATTTTCTCCTAGCCTGTGGCTTGACTTTTCACTTTCTTCACAGTGCCTTTTAATGAAAAGAAGTTCTTAATTTTAATGTGGTCCAATTTGCTAATTCTTTCTTTGGTTCCTTTTGTCTTCTGTTTGGGAAATATTTCTTAACCTTATAATTGCCTAGAAGATATTCTCTTGCATTGTCGCCTAGAAGCTTTATTGTTTTGTCTCTTATATTTATAACTACAACCATCCTGGAATGGATTTTTGCATATGGTGTGAGATAAGAGTCTATCTACTTTGTTTTCCTATGCTTTTTTGATTCGATGTCCTCACCTCTTTATGGAAAACGAACAAGACAATGGCCTGAGGAAGATATGACTCTTCTTCGTACATTTCTGCTCTCTGTGCCCGTTCTTTCACACAGCACCACATTTTCCCCATCTTCCCCCCATTTCTCTCGAGCATGTTTGAGATGTAGGAGGAGTTTCCTAAACAACTTTTTAGTGCTCCAGCTCTGTAAGGAGATTAGGACAACAACATTTTACAACACAGAGCAGTTAAAACAGATACATGGAGTGGCTTATTCACAGAGATGCAGGTCATTCTTTCTTTCAAATTTCCTCCTATTATTCTCACTCTCAAGCCCAGTGTCACTCTCGGTACCTGAACTTAATTAGCAATGACGTCTCTCTCATTTGATGGCCAGCAAGGTGAAAGAAGGAAGGGGGCTTCCCCGGGAGGAGGTATCCTCACATTTTATAGCAGGACTTAATAGGCATTGTGAAAACACAGTGATGCTTCTTGATTGTGCAGAAGAGCATGGCTACTTCAGTGCTTGTTGGCATCTTTTGTTTTGTGAAGAGCTTTTCCATGGCTAGCTAAAACCTGATCACAACAAGGGTTATATTATCCGCAGACACTCCATCATGGAACAGGCATCTTTTAGATATTTTTTGGTACTGTTACTTTATTTTCCAAGCCAAACACTGTTATGAACTCAAATGTTTGGTTCAATGAGGAAGATGTGTTAGAGAATACACAAATGGTGGCTCGCACTCAGGCCTTGCACACAATTCTCACAGGCCGTATTGTCATTTCCACCATCGTCTGTGCCTCTGCTGTGGTGATTTCAGTGCTAACAATTTTGTGTTTCTCTGAACAGTGGCATTTTATTGTTTTGTTTTTTTAATTGTAGGTCAAAATCACAAATAACTTTTTCTCTTTTGCTTTGCTTTCTAGAGTTGACAAAAGAGGAAGAGCTATCCACAGAGCAAGATGTGAGTGAGCCTGCCAGGGGCTAGAGCCGTCCGTGATTTACATCCTTCTCTGTCTTTGGGAGAGCGCTGTTTTCAGTCTCTGTGCAGTCCGCAGTTTTTGAAGGGCACGTTAATAGAGGTGCACTCTAAGGAAGATAGGGAAAGGTCAACTAGTGCTTCCCAACTAGTCTTAAAAAACTTCTGGCTTCTACAGTTGCGAGGGTATATGCACAGACATAATTGTTAAGGGCTCACCCTACAACTTAGTCAAAAATAATGTGCTTTTTCTCTAGCATTGACCTTTTAAAATGTCGGTAATTTTGTTAATTCCAAACCAATTATTTTCACACTTTTCAAGGCATAAACTCACACTGGTCATATGTATCTCTACATGGGGATACAATAAGAAGCATATATATGTATAGGCACGCACACACACGCACACACGTTTACTCATTACTTTCATTTCTAGTGACAATGCCACTGTTTTTACTGCTTTGATTTAATGTGTCAAGATTGATTTAATGTGTTCCAGTATTAAGTGCTTTTGGTCAAAACATAAGTAAGGCAGGGGTCCTGACCTTAAAGAGGTTCTTATCTGGCAGAATATATGTGCCAATAAAAAGGTAAGCTGTGGGCTATAGTATTTTCATTTTGAATATTCAGAAAATGCTGTTTAGGATTTAAAAATTACGGCTAGGCTGTTCTAAAAAAATGCCCTAGTTCTGACTCTATATGACCATGTTCTGGGTGTAAATTTGTGATGGAATAAAGAGATCTCTGCCCTTAAGGTACTCACAAATTGATATGCTACACTTTCTCACTTTGCATTGGATCATGAGGCTACTAAGTCAGAGCAGGTAATTTTTATTCTTATCTGCCTCTGCTTGATCTCCCTGGTTTGATTTATTCGTTTCCTTCATAACTTCTCAGAGTTAAAACACCATTGCATCCAGTACTTTAAATATTTTCTATTCTAGTATTAAGGAAGTAGACCACCTTTATTGGGATTGAGTGTAAAGTGCTCATAGACAATCACTCTTCTGCAAAAAGCATGCCAGGTGGAAAGTTCCTGCTTCCTCTGAGTTCTGTGCACTATGGCTTCCTCCAGCCAGTGAACTGTGTTAGATCTTTGACACCACTGCATATCTGGTATGGTTTTTGATGTAGGGATATAAAATTATACTCGTGCATTATTTTGACATAGTGTGATTTTTTTTTTCTTTGCTTTTTGGCTAAGCAATGATTAAATGGATGGATTTATAATATTTTATAGGATCTGGAGATTTGAATACACTAAGAATAAGCCTGGACAACAGCAGAATGTCCTTGATCATTATTACTAAGAGTCTCACGGATTACCACGTAAGGTCAAAGATGCCAGTTCTTCAGAAATTAATTTATGGGCTTGATGTAATTCTCCTCTAATTCTCAATATGATCAGCTGGAACTTGATAAAAATTATATTGAAATTCACCTAGAAGAGAGAAAAAGCAAGAAGAGCTAAGAAAACATTGACAAAAAGAGAAATGGGTGGAAGGTTTGCCCCATGAGCTATTAAAAACTACATTAATTCAATGGTTCAAAACTGCATCGTAAGTCAGTCGCTCTTATTTATGTATAGGTATGTGAAATTTTAAAAAGCATGTATGGATATAATTTCAAATATCTATCTATCCATCTACCTACCTACCTACCTACATACTTACCTACCTAAATCCTAATCCTATTTTCCAATCTATCTCTATCTATCCATCTATTTGTAATCTATGTATATTAGAAACATTTACCAAGAAAGTATGTGGGAACCATATAAAAGGATTTACAGAATTTTATTGAGTGGTATAAAACATTATTAAATTATATCCATACATGAGAAAAGGCTTGTAGGACAACATAAATTTCTTTTATGTACCTTGTAGTACACTATCTAGCACATAAAGTAAGTATTCAAGGAATGTTTCTTAAATGAATAAATATAAAAATGTTTGTGGTGTTTTATAATCAGTTGTTGGAAGTCTTGTATCAGCATGAGATGTAATCTAAGTAAGTATTAATATATAGGAAGTAATTGTCAGGATAATTGGGGAAAACATTTTATCTTAATTGCTTGGTAGGAATATATTTGAAGGAGGTAGGGAAACAAGGATGAAGAAAAACTGAAGTTTGACACATTACGTGTTGCTGACTTAATAGAAAAAAAATGTATGAGAAAATAGTAGCTTGGGGAAAGGGAAGGGATCACCTAGATTTGGGCCCTGGCTTAGATACTTTTTGGATATCTTCATTTTTGGTAGGTAGGGCCATGTCAGCTAGGAAAAATCTGGCATATCAGGCATTACATTCAAAGCAGTAGGAAATTTGGAAGAAACATGCATTTCTATGGGAAAGAGAAACTTAGAGTGGGATTTAATGACTGTTACCCCAGATATATGATTCTTCAAAATTCTTTCCAGTATAATTATTCATGAATGTGAGAAGTCAACTGCAATTTATTCCCAGGAATCAATCAGTGTTTTTCTTTTGCTAGATCCATTCCTCATAGACTTCTGATCACTATGCCTGGGTTTGGACCAGTGACGCAGAGTGCTTTCATTATAAATCCATGTATTCCTTCAATAAATATTTATGAAATACCTACTAAGTGACACAATTGTGCTAGGTGCTGCTGATTTAACAGGAACCAAGACATGCTGTCTCAAGAAGAGAGAATAGAAGTACTGGGGGACATTTTGATGTGGCCATAGAATGTGGTATAAGGGCTGTATAGTAGCTGGAGAAGGTGCACGTAGATCATAAGATGTGTGTAGATTACATAAAATTTAAATCATGATAGGGAGTTAAGACTAAACCCCAAGAGAAACATGGTACCATTGGAGGTTTTTAAGCAGTGGAAGGACATGGTCATATTTGTGTTGTAGAAAGACCACGTCATCCACAGTGCTGAGAAACTTGGGGGTTTTTGCAGTAGTTCAGAAAGCAGAGGATATAGGTTTTGTAGGGTCCACAGATTATATATTTTTGGAGGAGATTGTGGCGATATAATAAGTTAAGTCTCTTACCTATGTCAGCTTGAGTAACTGTGAAACAGTTGGGTGTGAAGCTCAAGATAGTTGAAATTATCCTGCGCCTGATGTGGATCAAGTAATTTTGGCAACTTGTGTGTTCAGCATCCTGAGGATGAACATAATGCCCCATCAAATGTGGTTCTTCAGTAGATGTGGATTTAAACCTGAATAATAAATAGTCAAACGATCATTGCCTTGCAGCACTATTGTCTCGGTCTGAAAACTAATGCTGGGTCATGTCGGATTCCTACTGTTTTTCTTACCTTTAATGTGGTGCCTTTCAGGATGATTTTTTCCTGGTCTCTGGCACTGTAATACTGGGCCATGTGCTGCTTCCCCGGAAGGCTTTTGGTTCTCTGGGGATGATGAATTCTTGGTTGTGTGTGGAAGGTTCCTCTAATGTAGGTCAGTGTCTGAGCTCCCTTTGATTGTTAATCCATACTCTTGAACTGATTATGCAACCCACTGAGGACCTGCTAAATATAACGTTTTAAAGTTTAACGACAAATTTCCTTCCCCCTTGTCCTTTAATTCGAAAATGGCGGAACAAATTTTTCCTACACATTTTATGAAAATGAAGAAAACTATGACTTCCAAGGAATATAAAAATCACCCTCCTAGGAAAGTTTTAGACAGTTATCCAATGACTTAATACAGGAGATAATAATAGAGACTGTTTTGCAACCTAAAATACAGCAGTTTCTACTATGAACACTGTAATTACTATTTACAACTAGATTATAGGGAAATCTGTGGGTGTCATGGAATTCAGTTTCAGAATTATGGAAACTCTGTTTGCATAATTAAAGGGCTAGTTAGTAAATTCCCTCCTATTTTCTAACCTATTTAAGCAGATCATATATGTGCCAATATTTCTCTGCTAACTATGGTGAAGGAGACAACCAACTTTAAATCTTGTATTGCTGAATAATACCCATAATAACTATGTATAATATATGGTTCATAATTAGTGAATGTGCTGAGGTTTTTCAAGAAGTGCTTTAGATATGGCATAGATACAAATTTCGGCTTCATTAAATGACTTTATAGACTACATTTTGCTGCTTTTGCATATGAGGTTTTTTCCCTGTTTGATAGCGGGATTGCTTTACAGCTTCTTAATGAGAGTACCTTCTTTTATTGGAATCTTTTCTGAAGTTTTATTGAAGCTCTCAGTGACCTATTTCTAATGATTTTAGAGCTCTAAAATTTTCTCTCTCTTATTTAAGTAGCTTTAACTTATGTTTGATTAGTGGCTTTGGAAGGAGATTCACAATCTAATTTTAGGAAGAAAATCTTTTCTTACAGGAGAAACATTCAAAAATAACCTTGCACATCACAGGATGCCTATGAATTATGGAAATGGCTCACATTCCCGCGCCACTTATTAGGTGAAGAGAGAGGGAAAGTCAGAGATGACTCCTCTTTGTTGCATTTTGTTCTCAGTTGCATTTGTGCAGAAAAATTTCTCCTTAATATCCTCTTAATAAACACTGAGGACTCAGATGAATAAATTCACCAGTGGGTCTGAGCAATGATTGCAATACACTGTAAAGTGCTCTAATTTCATAGTGCTATGGAAGCACAGTGAGAGGCTAGTCTTGGGTGCATTTTTCAGCCTCCTGTGCAGCTGTGCCTGGGAAGTCGTCTGGCATCTGAGTGCCCCACGCTCAAGGAAGTTTAGAATTCTTATTTGAAGTGTGGAACAGCTATGACTTAAACATCAAGGAATATTGTGATGATTGTGATGGTGAGTTGGTCCCTAAAAGGTGAATAGTTGGGCCCTCTAAAGTGAGGAGAATTTCACCTGCCACACAAGATGGGAGAAGGTTGTCCAACCAGAGCAAAGAGTTGGAGGCATTAATCCATATTATCATTTTTTTCCTAGTTAGAGTAAATTTTCATTTTAACTTCAGAGCAACACATACACTTAAAAAATGGAAACAATTCAGAAATACGTCAAGTAAGAAGCAAGTATCCACTGTGTTCCTTGCTGTCCTCCCTGTTCCCAGCCCCTATTCATACCTCCCTTTGCATGTTTGAAGTCAGTTCTCCGAAAACTTGTCTGTGCACTTACCCATTTACGTATCTGTGTGTGCCTGTGTGTGTGTGTGATTAGCTTCAATGTTATGTAACTTGCATCACTCAATATGCCTTACAGATCCTTTCGTGTTCGTACGCTTCAGTCTACCCTATTCATTTTAAGAGCTACCTTTCTTTCTAGTATAAATGTGCGATCTTTTATTTAACCATTAGTGTATACAGTCTGTTTACACTTTCTCTACATTACAAATAATGCAGCAATGAAGATCTATATCCATAGTCTCATTTATTCCCCTTGCATCCTGTCCCCTCTCTCTCCTTCCCTCCCTCCCCCCGCACCTCCTCCCCCGCCATCTATCTACACTATATCTTTGTATGCATATTTCTGTAGGATAGATCGTGGAAGTGGAATTAAGTCAATTTAAATATTGGCATGCAGTCCTGAATTTTTCTCTCCAAAACGCCACCAGCTTACACTTCCACCAAGAATTTAGTGATGTTTATTTAATCATTAACTCTGGATGTATTTTTGCCTATTCAGTTGGATAAAATGATAAATCGTCTTTAAATTTTTTTGTTTTTGTTGTTTCTGAAATGGTGAATTGAACATCTTTTCGCATGTTTCTTTTTTTTCAGGAAGATTAGCCCTGAGCTAACTACTGCCAATCCTCCTCTTTTTGCTGAGGAAGACTGACCTTGAGCTAACATCCATGCCCATCTTCCTCTACTTTATATGTGGGATGCCTACGACAGCATGGGTTTTTGCCAAGCGGTGCCATGTCCGCACCCGGGATCCGAACCAGCGAACCCTAGGCTGCCAAGAAGGGGAAGGTGCGAACTTAACCGCTGTGCCACTGGGCCGGTCCCTCAAATGTTTCTTGGTCCAGTGGAGTTCCTATATTTTCCCTGTTCATTTTTATCCTGGGTGATCTTTTTCTTAGTGATTTGCAGGCTCTTTTTATCTGATTGGGCTATTATATATTTGTCTGTTATATGTTTTGAAAATATTTCTTTCAAGGGTAACTCTTATTATTTAAATTTGTGTTTTGTGACAGAAAAATTTCAAATTTTTATGTAGTCAAGTCTGTCATTCTTTTCCTTTTTGGTTTCTGTATTTTATCTGTTGCCTGAGGAGGCCTTTGCCAGATGAAGACTATAAAAATATTCTTTTAAAATCTCTTTTGGGAGTTTCATAGTTTTTTTTGCATTAGACTTTTAAGACTTACAAATTTTAATTTTGCATAAGATGTAGGTTACGGCCAAGATTTCTGGGCAATCACTACACCTATCTCATCCTTCCATTTTCATAGTTAGATTCTCCTTCCCAGCGTCCTGTGCAGCTGGGTGAGGCCATATGACTGAACAGCAGTCCAAAGAATGAGAGTGGAAGTGACGTTCATTACTCCCAGTCTTGGCCCCTAATAGCCTTCTAAGAGAGATCCTCTTCCAAAATGACCGTGGCGGCCATGCGTTGAAGATGATGGACTCAAACCCGGAAAGTTTAAATTTAAGTTTAAAATTTAAATCTGAGAATCACCACTTAGAGGAAAGCTACTCACCAATCACAAACTTCCATTTTGGTCTCTGTGTGGGCAAGAAATTAACATCTTTTTATAGATTTAGGCCACTGAGATTTTCGGGTTTATCTTTTACAGCAGCTATAAAATCAATGCACAGAATAAGATCATGTCATAACTTTCCCCCAACTGTACGGTCAACAGTTCCAACACACTTTATTCAACGATCTCTTCTTTATCTTCTAATTTGAAATTTTACCTTTAGCATATTCTAAATTTCCATAATTATAGGAATGATTTTGGACTCTATTTTATTTTTGTTGAGCTACTTGCCTATTCCTGAAACAATATCACAGTATTTTCTTTACCACAGCTTGTAATTGTTCTTGGTGTCTGGTTGCAGAGCAATCTTTTAAAATTCAGGTCTGTCTTATTCCTTCAAAGTCTTTCTATGCCTCTTAGGATAAGATATAACATCTCTAACATGGTCTGTAAAGCCCTGGATGATTGGCCGTTGTCTTTCTCCCTGCCTGTATCCCTCCCTCCCCGCTGCTCACTAAGCTTCAGTTTCCTTAATTTTCTTAAAAATGCAAAGCATCTTATCACCTCTGGACCTTCACAAATGTTATTCCATCTGCCTGAAAGAGCTCCTCTTCATCTTTTATGTCTCAGATTTAAGAACAAATCTTTAAAAGAAATTTTTCCTGACCTCCCATCAAGACAAGATCTCATGATTGGTCAGTTTTAGTGCATCTTGCATGGCAGTTATTATAATTATAATATTTATTTGTGGTATCATTATTATTATTTTAACATTTTCTCCTTTCCTGGATTTAAGATCCATGAAATCCAAATAGCATTTTTCATTTATTATGTATCCGCAACATTTAGCATAATACCTGACACGTACTGGGTACTTGATAAATATTTGTTGAGTAATTTAAGAATCTGAGGAATAATTTGACAAGCAAGTCCAAACATTATAGGTTTATGACTGGGATTGGCTTCAGTGTATCCAGATAAACTCTTGCTCCCATTTGACTTTGGTCTGTTATGTAAATAGAGAGAAATCTTTACTGATTTTATTTGGACATGAAGACATTCTTAAATACAAGTAATTTAAGGACATTTTAGGTCACCTGGAAGAGAAGAACTCAAGTGGAGGATTTTTTTCTTCCTTATTTGATCCACAGATGAATCAGTTCTCCACTGGCATCACATGATTTTCATCATGTAAATAATGAAATGGTAAAAACCAAAGTTTTCTTTAGTAACCATGGAGGTATCAGTTGTACTGTATGTTGTGTATAAAGTCAGTATTAAATTTAATGAAACTTTGAAGAGTTTCATTATTTGTAAGGTATGTTGTCCAAATACTATTTCATTAACTATAAGCCTCTTCAAGAGCAGAGATGATATTGTATACAAGTTTTGTATAAAACTGCAAGTCTTTACTACCTAGGAGAGCTGACTGTCTTAAGCTCCTATATGTCTCTGTATCAGTCAGGGTACTGGGAGCAGATAGCTCACTCAAACAGTGTGATAGAAGAGTGTTTTACAGGAGATTATTGAAATGGTGTGGGTAGCATTAAAGAAAACCATTAAGGGATGGTGACATGCCCAGGGTCCTGTTACCAGTCCTAGACATGAGGGAGTAGGTATAGAGAAAAGTTGTTGGAACTTAGTGATTGGGCCACTTGATAGGAGCCTTTGGTGGGAGGGCATGAGTAAGCTGTGGTAATGTGGTACAGAGAGCCAGGGGACTAAATTCTTCCTCTTGTTTTCCTCTTACTCTATGATCTTCTGCTGCAATCTTGCATTAGTTGAACCCAACTAGAAGCTAGAAGGGGAAGGTAGCCTCTTGATGTCATTAAGAGAGGTTATAAAGGTCTTGGGGCCCAATGTAGGGTGGTGAAGGGTAGAGAGTGTATATGGAGGATGAACAGAAATTATGTAGAATACTCTGATGCAGCTGGAATTTACTTTTTAGCACATATGTAGCGTGAATATTAATTTTACATATTTTCAAGTTCTGAGCCAAGACTTACAACACCATCTGTAGAACCTTGACTTTCTCTATTACTTTCTGAATCCATTTAAATTATTATATATGATAGGGTCTGTTCTGGGATATGTGTTCTGGGTTATGTTCTTCACTGTTTATAGTAGTTTCATAAAATGCTTACTAGTTGATTTGACAACCCTTTCCCTATTATGTTTTTTTAGCATTAAGAGTTTCTTCTAGCATTTGTGGATTCAAACCAAATTTTAATGTAGATATAGATCACTAAAAGTTTCAGGCTGTGTCAGGAAAAATACCATGTTTTTCCCATTATATTTAACACCTTTTACAAATATGCGGGACATAGTAGCTGGTATGTTATAAGCAAACATAAAGAATAAAGGATGGCTGAATAAATTAATATAAATTTATTTAACAATATACTGTTGTATATATGCTCTGAATGAGCAGAATAAAGCACTATGTACTACAGGTAAGACTTGAGGACATTTAGCGACATTTACTTAAATATGGAAAGACAGATTAATATTTTCGAATACTAGACAAATAGATTTCAGGTGAATAGGAAAGACCAAACAAAGCATAATATTGGTCAACTTGACGTTTATTAAATTGATCATGCAAGAGGTTCTCACCAGAATGTAAGTGGATGGAAATCTAGGGATATTGTGTCCAGATACAAGGGTCCCTCAAAGCGTCTAGGAGTTCCCTGAACATGCCTTCAGTGAGGATTAAGGTACATGTCTGGTCCAGGGCCACTCCAAGACTCAGAAGGGATCCTAAAGTGCTCAGGGTAGGGGTGAAAACTTGAAGTTTCTATCTTAACCGTCTAGGGCATTTCTATCTCCCCCAACTCTTTATCTTGTTGAATTATTTTTATTACTCACCTTTAAAAATTTAGCTCAGATTTATACCTCCTACAGGAAAGCTTTTCTTTTACAAATCTTTTCCTAATCTCCATTCTGTGTCTTCACTGTGCCTATAGATTCTTGGGATGGTGGCATCATCATATCATCATCATCATCATCATCATCATCATCATCATTATCATCATTATCACCCTGGTTGTTATGATCATCTGATGCTAATATTTATTTAAATCATTATATGCTAGGGACTTTGCTAAATAATTTATATGGATTATCTCATTTTATTCTTGCAATGAAGTAGGTGATACAATTATACATATTCCTAATTTAGAGATGCACATAGTATACTGCTTATAATCTTTTTAATTTGTCTTCCCTCTGAACTGTGAATTCATTGGAGAATGAATTCCAGAGAATATCTTTTATCTTGTATCTCTGCATCCCTTACACTAGGAATAGTGACCAGTACATGTAGCTATACCCCAAATACCAAATATTTGAATGAATCTTGGTTGAGCATAGGTTGATCTAATTTCTGGATGTGGCTCTTATATGATCATTTTTAAATAAAGCGACACTTTGATTCTTATCATGCAAAGCCAGTACATTTCTGGAAGAATAATTTATTTTGTTAAATCCACTAAAATATTTGTCAAACTGAAAGAAAATCCCCCTTGGGTTTTAGTTCTCTGTTCTGTATGTGTGTTTAATTCAAATTGGATGAAAGACTGATAATCATGGGTTTTTGCTATTGAAGAAAATGGGACAAAAGACTTCTTGGCAAGATAGTCACAGTTTTTCAACTTGCAAATTAAATTATTGTGTAGATTTGCTATCTTGCCCCCATTAACTTTTTGCCCTCTTTGGCTTTCCAAGCCCCCTGGGGATGAGATTTCTTGTGACCCTGTATAACAGGCTATTGATCACCCCTCTGCCTTGCCACCTGTACCTCCCAGTGCAAATTGGCCTGTGTCAGTTGGAGGGGGAAGATAATTAATTTACACTCATATTGAAACTACATGCATTCTGAAAGGAGGCAGCCACCTGGGCATGGATCCTTGAGCTCTACCAATTTTGGGATGTGAATTCCTGAACTAACATTCTATAGTAGTGGAAGTGTAGGTAAATACATTTTTTTTTGTACGTTTGTGTGTGCTGGGTGAGAAGGATTGGAAGGTACCTTAAAATAAATTCTAGTGGTATCTTTCTAAGGTTTTACACAGTTTTAATCACACTCTGTCTCAAAGTTGAAACTATACACTCTTAAAGTATTGGAAGCTTTTTCAAAACCATGGAAAGGGTGTGTGAGATGTGAGATAACTGGACAGTAGAATAAGTCTTTCTTGTTATGACTGTGCCAGCCCTGGTGGTCTAGTGGTTGAGATTTGGTGCTCTCACCGCTGCGACCTGGATTCATTTCTTGGTCGGGGAACCACACCACCCATCTGTTGGTGGTTATACTGTGGCGGCTGCTGTTGCTGTGATGCTGAAACCTATGCCACCAGTATTTCAAATACCCGCAGGGTCACTCATGGTGGACAGGCTTCAGTGGACCTTCCAGGCTAAGGCAGACTAGGAAGAAGGACCTGGCCACCCACTTCTGAAAAAATTGGCCATGAAAATGCTATGAATAGCAGCGGAGTACTGTCTGATATAGCAACAGAAAGGAAGAGGATGGCGCGAAAAGACTGGGCAGGGTTCTGCTGTGCTGTCCACAGGGTCACTAGGAGTCAGAACCCACTTGAGGGCACTAACAATAAGTGACTATATGTTGTTCTTTCCCTTTCAATATCTAAAAGTAAGTGTCCCCAACTCACGTTTTTCTGGTGATAGCCTTGAGAACATCTCTACTTTAGAATAAAAGATGTTATTATGAAATAAAGTGCAAGTCATGGAACTATTTAAAATATGCTGATAAACAAGTGTTTTTCTCTACTACTTATACTTCTACTTTCGTGCTAAATAATGTCTTTGAAGCACCGAGTCAGTAATCTTCCTAAGCAGAGTGACAAGAACCTCCAAGAGATAGGCAAGACCATTCCACTTCTCTGCTGGCCTTCCAGAACACTTATCACTTAATGCTATACAGATAAATTAACATGCAATAAACCTTCCAGGGGAAGTGATACTCATTCCCAACACTGATAGAGAAGAATTGAATGATTGTAATTCTTCCAGTGGGTTTACTTCTTAATTTGTTCCGATTATAGAAATGAAAACATTTTTAGAGGGTAATGGATGTACCGTTCCCCAGAACCCCATAGCAATCTCCTAAACATTATGCTTGTGGTGATCTCTGAGAGTGCTGTGGGGGAGGATTTGGGTTCTCTATTGAAGAGCAGTAACCTGTCCGTCAGGAGTCCTCTATCATCTTGGTCTTGTATATAAGTTACGTTTATCTCTGCAAATTCTTGGCTAAATGACTTTTCTTTCCTCAACTAACACAAATAGTAAGGATTATCGTAATGGTCAACTCATTCATAAGGGAACAAAGTGAGATGGATAGATGAGTGCTTGTTAATTTAGAGTAAAAGATATTTAAGAAGCAATTATGGAACTTTCCCATTGTTGAGACTCATGGATTATGTAAAAGGTGCTCAAAAAACATATTTTAAACATGAAACAACTTGTATTAAGATCTGAATCAGTTCATGTGACCTTCAGGAATCAATTACTTTAGGTCAGATTTCTCCCTAGACGTGATTAAAAAATCTGCATATAATGGGCAAATTCAGTCACCAGTCCAGATCTTTTTAACTATATAAATCAACTCAATGAATATTCATTGAGCACTTGCTGTGTGCCAGGCACATTGCAGGCAACTGAAATAAAGAAAACTTGGTGCCTGACCTTAGGCATTATTATTCAAGTAAACAAGCTGGATAAATCTTACTGAAGGACAGAATTGTAGGTAAGCTTTTGGTTTTTTTAAATCAGAGGTTCAGGGACAGAAGGGAGCTTATAGATAAAGAGACTATTGTTGGCTTTACGGCTGCCAGAAAGAAAAATAAGTGGAGATTTTGCCCAAAGCTCCTATGATAGGTTAGCTGGGTTTGGGTAGGCTAACATTATATAATGTTAGGCTGCTTGAGAAATACTGAGTGGTACATTCTTATCAACCTAATAGCTAGCAGTGCTATAAAGGGGTCCTTTGGCTTGATGTGATGGTTTCATTTTCTTTGAACCATTGTCACTTTTTTCTCCGGGGCCAGCATAGCCTGGCAGTGACAGGATATAGCGTACTCAAACCTGTCAGTGTGCCTAAATGTGTAGGCAAATATATGCTTTTTAAAAAACCCAAATGGAAAAGTATTTGCTTTTACAGCTTCTGGAGGAAGAAGTCAACTGATAACCTGAAACTACCCAATCTACTTAGTTATTCTTTTCATTTTGGGTTTTCTTAATGCCTCAGAAAACCACAATAAACAATGTGAAACATATCTAAACTTCTGGATACTTAAATGAGAAAAGTCAATGTTTTGGTCTTACCCTTCAGGGTCAACTAGTATAGGTTGAGAGCAAGTCCTTCTCAAAGCTGCCTTCAGGCAATTTATTCATTTTGATCAACTTTTTGGCTAACAATGTGTTAAAATGATCATCCCACAAGGCTGGATCTCAAGAAGAAAAAAGAATGTAAATCCAACAACTTTTATGTAGAAGTTTAAACTATTAAAAAATATTAATTTCTTGGATAAAAGGGAGAGGGATTTTAAATGTCATAATCTGTAGAATTTGTAAGTTTATGAACCCACTATTAAATATATCAAATGAGTATTTATCTATACATTTACATATATATGTATCTCCAACTGGTGAGGAAAGGACGTTTGTCATTTCTCTCTTCATCTCCAGCACTTAGCAGAGTGCCTGGCTCATGGAAATGCTCAGTAGATGTTGAATGATTAGATGAATGTATGAATGAATCAATGAAGCCTGGTTTGATTTAAGCCCTTCTAAATTCCACATATAAATAAGATTAGCTTTTTTCCTACAAAAGGAAAGACCAATGGACACAGTCATTAACTGAAGTTCTCTTTGTTTGCTAACTTTTTAATTGATTGAAATCAGCATGATTCCTTGTCCCTCAGTACCCTGAACAATCACTGTTACATAATTGTGCTAATTCCTTGTACAAGTGAATGAATGTGCTAGTGACACTGGACAGTCCCACCCTTTCTATTCACTATACTCAAAATCTTTCTTTACTATGTGTATTTAAGTCCCTCATTTTCTATGAAGGCATATTTTATCTGATTTTTTTTTTTTTTTGGTGAGGAAGACTGGCCCTGACCTAACTTATGTTGCCAATTTTCCTTCTTTTGCTTGATGAAGATTGTCCCTGAACTAACATCTGTGCCAGTCTTCCTCCACTTTGTACATGGGATGCTGATGCACCACAGCATGGCTTGACGAGTGGTATGTAGGTCTGCGCCTGGGATCCAAACCAGTGAACCCCAGGCTGCTGAAGCAGAGCTCATAAATTTAACCACTATGTTACCCGTTGGTCCCTCATCTGATTCTTTTAACTCACAGTGATTCTCTTTCTTTGGACTTTGGCACATGCCATCTGTACAACTTATCTGGCTTTACATTTTTTATTGATATCTAGAAAAGATAGTAATTTACCTTTATCTGCTTCTAGGAATTTATCATGAAGGCAGATTAAAGAATATTGGGCAAACTCTTTTGGAAGATTGTCATTGCATTGCTAGTTTTAAGAGTGAAGCTACTGTATCCTGCTTTACCAGTTTGAGAGTACAAAGTAAGGTCAAATTTCCTTTTAACACTCACAACCAACGTATCTGAGCTGCTATCCTGCTTTCTGTTCCCAGAGTTCCTCTCCCAAGTTAAGTTCAAGGTCTCCAGGGATATTTATTTTGTCCAAAGAATTTGTTATTGTAACTTCACTGAAAAAGATGTACGAAAGATCCATTCACCTCATCAAAGGACTTGTTCTCTGTGGCTGATACTCCCGTCACTGTGATATGGAGTTACTTCTGAAAATACGAAGTCCAAAATCAGGTCTTGAACACTGCTGGAATCATCATGACAAACAAGGAACCCAGCTGTTGCTGACTTGGCAATTGTTTCTTTGTGCGCAGGGGGAGAAAATACTTTTTCTTAGAATACATTTGCTTCACATCAAAGTGGGTATTGGCTTCCAGATGGTTCAATTCTTGGCGACCAGCTCTTTCAGGGCATATACAGTGCTATTGTTCTCAAGGCACATCATAGTGGCTGTATCAAGAGTGGCTCCAGTGTCCACCAAATGCTGCAGAACCAGCCCTTCCTGACAACGTTCTGGAACTTGAGGTTGGGCCTGTTCACCAGTCCAGAGTATCACATATTTTTTCTAGGAGGTTGTCTCTTGGGGCACCTGTTCTTTCCCATGATGTGGCTTTAGATAGCTTCCGATAATGTGACACATTCCAGGGGATAGATTCTTGTTTGAGAAGGCTCATTGACCCTACATAAACTTTTGGAGCACCTGGCTTTGTGGGAGAACAGTGCTGCCTGATTTCACTAATTACTTGTATTTTAAATCCTAGACACTTATATTTTAAAGAATCTGCTATAGTTTTGGGTGGATGCTTGCTGCTTTCTGTTGTAAGCCAAAGTATCATTCATTTTACTCTCCTCAAACCAAGATTCCCTCTAAGAGGACTGATCTTTTCACCAAGGAAGTGCTAACAACTTTTGCAGGATATTTTCCTCTCTTAAAAATTACCGGCTGCTTCACTGGGTACATTGCCACGCTAGCATACAAAATGAAAATAATTCAAAGGTCTAAAAATAGAATAATGACTAAGTAAACTGGTTGTTATACTTATTCAATTGAATATCATGCAGGCATTAAAATCGAGGTTATGAAGAATATATAATGATATTCAATATGCTTATGAGTTACTAAACGGCAGAGGCAAGTCACAAATTTGTTCATATACTTCTATGTTTAACATACTTAGGTATATATCTATGTCTATATTTAATCTCCAAGATATATTATATACCACTTTGTCAGGCCCTTAAGTTTTGGAAGGGCACACAGTCCATTACTGGAAAGTCTGAGATGATCGAATGCACACACAGTCGCCAGAAAATGGTGCAGCACCGTTGTTTGCTTTTGCCTCAAGTCACTTTCAGGTCCATTGTGAGTCCGTTTGGATGGAGATCAACGAGTCTCTTCTGTCTGGGCTACTCTCTTCTCTCCCTCCCTTAATGTCCCTTTGTCTTTACCCTTTGGCTTTCCTTCAGCATTAGGCTTCTCTTTCCTCTTGTTCCTTAGATTCCATTCAGTTTGTTTTTCCTGGCTGCCATGTGCCTCTGTGTGTGTGTGTTACTGACACATCTCAGTCCTGCTTCACAGATAAGTATCCACAAAACAAACCTCCCAAATGCTAAGATGAAGGGCCTCTAAGAATGTAATTGTTCTGTTTGTCTTTATTCTATTTTACTAACATGGTCTGGGTCCCATAATTATATGGCCCTTGCTTTTATTTAAAAATCAGTGGGGCAAGGAGGCTCTCTCTACCTTGCTATATTTAGGGGTGTTAGGGGGACCAGCAAGGAATCTTACCAAATGAGTTACAGTGCTTTTATTAGAGTGGCACATTGCACTTAGCTTTTTCCAAATTTCCAAAGTGTGTGTAATGGGTTATATTACTTTTACGAGAAGGAAAAATATATAATAGGAAATTATGAAAACTTAGCAGATGAAGAGACCTTATTTTATTGATTAGCAGGTTGAATTCCAGGTCAGTGAAATGTGTCCAAGACAACTAGTGAGTGGCAGAATCAGGACTAACACGAGGGAGGAAACATATTCTTGTGCAGGCAGATGAGTGTTGATGACAAACCTAAATTCTTAAAATAGCCCTACTGTTTCCTGTGTTACATGGGGAAGTCTTTCCCCCTCTTTGAGCCTTGTGTCCCTCATTTATAAAATGGAGATTACTGACTGGATTGTGATTTCCTTGTGGTTTACACGTGATAGCACGGGTGAGATTGTCGCAGAATGGGTAATCAGCAAATGCTATTTCCTTTCCTGGCCCGTTGTCCTGATACTTGGTACAGAGCCTTGTTAGTATATATCCCAGGATCTTATCTTAAGTTGCAATAATATATTACGCTTTATTATACTTAGACACAATGCCTTGTATTGTGGAGTGAATTGTGTCCCCCTGCCAAAATTCCTATGTGGAAGCACTAACTGCCAGTACCTCAGAATGTGACTCTATTTGGAGATATGGGCTTTTAAAGAGGTGATTAAGTTAAAATGAGGCCAGTAGGGTGGGCCTTAATCCAATCTGACTGGTGTCCTTGTAAGAAGAGGAAGCTTGGACACGTTGGGGGGCATCACGGATGCAGGTGCAGAGAGGAAAGACTTTGCAACGACACGGTGTGAAGGT
This sequence comes from Equus quagga, assembly GCF_021613505.1. Taxonomy (NCBI): domain Eukaryota; kingdom Metazoa; phylum Chordata; class Mammalia; order Perissodactyla; family Equidae; genus Equus; species Equus quagga. Next base: position 123,453,735 of record NC_060272.1, read on the forward strand.
GGCCATCTGGAAGACAAGGAGAGAGGCCTCAGGAAAAACCAAACCTGTTGACATCTTGGTCTCAGACTTTTAGCCTCCAGAACTACAAGAAAATACATTTCTGTTGTTTGAGCCACCCAGCTTGTGGTATTTTGCTATGACAAGCTTAGCAAAGTAATACGCCTTCCGTCTTGAAATAGAAGCTAAGCCACCTGAGGGAATCTCTGCATTGCATTCCTTTGTAATCATAGCAGATGATCAATGATTTGTTGATGAATACTATGATTTTTATTAAGGATAGAAACTTTGTTTTATATTTCTTTTATGTCTCCGACGGAGGCCCAGCTACTCAGGTTACTAACAACTATAATGTGATCATGAGGATCGTATATGATCTTTTTTTTTCTTTTGCAAATAGCGACTAGAATTGTCCTTTTTATGAAGTCATAGGAGTAAATGCAATTAAAGCTGAAAGGATTATTCCTCATTGCCTGTCTAGACATAGGAAGAGGGAATTAAATCTTCAAATGTAATTTCTGAAATTAAGATTAATGGCCAGGAGTATATGATTCCCTCGTATGCTCATGACCTCATGTTGTTTGAGACTAAACGTGGGGGCTTCTCACTATCTTCATATTAATGAGTATGATTGAGTTATTTTGAATATAGTCAGGGTATAACATTAACTTGTCTGTGTTGGAAGTTTGCCTTGTATTTTTCAGAGGATCAAAAACAGGCAATCGTGAAAGAGAAAGTCAAAGGCTTTTTCACTGAGTTTTAAAAATTACATTTGATTCTCATTTTCTGGATTATGGGAAATGTAGGAGAAAATGAGTTATCTTAATTAATTTATGGAAGGGACATCAAGAGATGAAAAAATTTTGCAGGGTTTTCAGTTTGCCAAGTCTAAGAGCTCAAAGGAGAATTTAGTTATAAATAAAAAATGCTCTGAACAGTAAGATGGTAAGTTTGTTACTGGGGAAAATGTGGAAAATAGTGTTTAAGGAAGTGGGAGGGCTGCTTCATTTTGAGCCAACATGGTCCTTGCGTGTCGCCTCAGTGCATCCATGTAAACACACATGTACACACACAAGGAATATTTTTCGTATGTCTCATCATTATTGCAACATGTTGAATAATCTTTGGATGTTCAGTCAAACCTCTGGCCCTCATTCACACATCTATAAATAAAAGGCATTAGAGTAGTTAATCTAGATAAACTGTAAGCTACCTTCCAATTCTAGCATTCTATGATTCTGGAGATATGAAAAAAAGGGGAAAGGCCGAAAGTCTTGTCATGTAGGGAGGCTACTGGTCATACTGGATCTGCAGGTCTCCTAAAAATAATCTGTGCAGAGGCGGCAGTGCCTGGCTCCAGCTCAAACACTAAGCCTTATGCTTGGAGATGCTGGGGTGCTAGTCACTGCTGAATCTTCAGAGCTAGAAGAATGCCTGCAGCTCAGAAGACCGTCAATAGACTTGTTGCATGAAGGAACGGATTACTATCTCCAGGGCTGTTTGCATCTACATGATCTAGTATGGTGTAACCTGCCCATATTTTTCAGGGTCGTGTTGACATACGTCTGCTCAATTATATCTGATTAGAGGACTAGAGAATTAGAGAAACAGAATCACATGTTGCTGCTAAACTGAACAAAATGATCTGAAACAGCAGCAAAATTTTAAAGATTGTTTTGTCATTTTCTTCCCATATAGGAAACCAATAAACTTTGCCTTATCTTTCCTTTCCATTCTTTCCCTTTTTGTTGTTTTCTTTTATTTTTATCACAATCTGCTGTCACAAGAGAAAAGATGTATTTCTGAAAGTAAACTCTATGAGAGCAGGGGGACTGTCTGTCTTTTTTATGCACCTAGTAATAATGACACTCAAAGGTGTTTATTAAATGAATGAATGAATGCTGAAATTTATAACAATAGAAGGGTCAAATGATGGCTCACTTTTCATTAGCGATGGGGAAGACAACCTGGAAAGAAGGGAGTGATGCATGCATGTATGTATGTATATACGTATGTATTTATATGTATAACATCCAAAGAAATGTACTGGTACTTTTGTTTTAACAAAAAATAAAAGCTCTGTATGTCTGATGATTTTCTTGGTCAAGTTCAAGGGAAGACGTTTATGAGTGAAAATAGGCAAAATTAAAAGTTCAAATTTCTAAACATTCTTTTGAAAAGCCTGGTTCATTTAAAAAGACAGAATATTCTAAATATTAGCCATATGGCAAGAAAGAATTAAGGACAACAAAATTATCTTGAAGTATGGTTTGCCTCAGACATGAGTCTTCTAATAGGTAGCTTAGCATTGCTCTTCTCTCGTAGGTCATTGACACAACACTTCTCCGTATGTCTGAGTTTGGTGCACACTTTCTGCGACTTAGGAGGCTGAGGTAGCTGATTATTATATAAGAACGATCATCAGAATGAGAACCAGCCCAGCATTCTGACTCCATAGGGATAAAGAGGAAGTCAGCTGCCTAATGAAGCTCCTTCTCTGCCCCCTGCCATTGTGAAAAATGGCGGCTACAGTACTTCGTTATGAATCTGAGTGCCTTGCTTCTTACCCTTCCTCAGTCTGAGAATCAAAGGCCATTTCTGTCAGATGTCACCCTTGGAGTTCTCATCTTCGCTCATGCCTTCCACTATCACCTATATGTAGGTGTCTCCCCAATTCGTATTTCAAGTCACATCTCCCTCAGCTCTTGCTACAATCTTGTGTCCCAACGAAACAATTTTTATTTTTTAATTTTGCCTATTTTGACCTTACAGGTGCATATTTTCAGAGACTCAAAATCATATACAATATTTCATTCTGTCTTTTCCTCAGAAACCAAATCGTTAAAACTTATGAACTGGGCTTTCACATTTTTCTCCTTAACAGATACGTTGCAGGGGACTGAGGCACTTTTTTTAGGAGTAGGGAGTGTCAGAGCTGTTTGCTGGCTTCCTTTTTTACTTCCTGAATAAAAGCACTGAGTAAGTGTGTCATGTACATCACTTTAATGTTGAGACTGCAGAGTAAAATTTAAGAGATTTATTCTCTCCTTGAATTTGACTCTTAAAATAACTTGTCCTAACATCAGAAACTTTGCATCCTCCTCTTTGTAATCTCCTGGTTCCTACAGTCAAATTTAAGACACAGAAGTGGCTGTAATTGAAAAATATATATTCAAGGAATGCAAAAGAGCAGCTCTTTTTATGACTATTCAGTAATACATTTAAAGTTTATATTCAAACAGCATGTTTTTGATCAAGTATATCTAGGCACTATTTATATATCTCAGAAAACCCTTAATTTTTGTATAAATCTCAGTAATTCCTAAGTTTTATAAACTGCAACTTAGTCATTCTGGTCTTACACATATCACGACTTACTATGATATCTCTGTGACTTACCTAAATCCCAGATTTCAAATAAAGTTTCATCTATCCATTTATCATATATAAGATTTGAATGATATACAGTCCATGATGCTGGAACTTTACTTGTGCAGGCGATAATGTCCCTCTGAGCAGGCCTTTCTCACTTACGTGGTGTTCTTCTCCACCACAGGTGCCAATCTTCCATTAGCCTCCTAGTAACCCTGGCAAAGGGAGGCCATGAGCTGATCTTTCTAGCCTTAAATATTTTAGAAGTGCATTTCTTCTCCTATAGCCATAGAAAAGAGATAACCTCCATCACCATCTCCGGACCATAAGCATTCAAGATTCTGGGTTTATTTTTGTCTAATTGTGCGGTTCCTCTCTACCTCACTATGATTGATTACGTGTTCTATTTCTTTGTGCAGTATGTCACTCTGGCATCTCTCCATAAGGTGTTCTCTTTGTATCTATGTAGAATGAGTCCCTTTGCTACATAGTTTGATCCACCAGAAACTTACAAAGCTTGCCTATGACTTAGCTGAATAACTTCCAGATTTTAGCCATAAAATATATCTTTTTATATATTACATAGTATTTTTAAAGTATTATATTTTGGAACAAAAATCATTAAAATATATTAAAACAAAATTTAGAATAGTTCCATGAAGATGTTTGCCAAGAATGTTTGACAATATACCTAGTGAGAGACCAAAGTAAAGACTTCCTCTACACTGCTTTCTTTGGAACCTTGGATTTTTCTCTCTGGTGCTATATTTAGATGCATGGTATGTTTAATTTTCTGCTTCTGTGCCTCACTGTGCTTCTAGTGCTTATGGTAATCCAGCTAAAGTGTCAGGCCAAAGTGTGAAGAAAACCTTAAGTTCTTCCCTGTGTAAGCCAGCTTGAAGCTGTCTGAGGACCCTCTGTGCTGGGTCTTTCTCATCCTGCTTTCCACCCATGCATTCCTGACATTGTAAACAGAAGTCAATAAAATTTTTCTCAGTAAAGTAGCTCTGTAAACTTAAAGTGTTTTATTAATTCAGCAAGACTGGAAGTGACTGGGATGTTGGTGATGTAACCAGATTGATCAGATGGTAACAGCTGTCAATTAAATTTAAATAAATTCAGTTCAGTACAAGTCAGGCTAATTCAGTTCAACTCAACTCATTTCAACACACATCTATTGAGCACCTATACAGCCAAATACTGTGTTAGGTTCTGAGCATACAGGGATGAATAAAATACATGCACTATGTACAATCTAACCATGAGAGTAAGCATACAAACAAAATAAATTGCAATGTTGTTCAGTAAGTAGCATAATGGAATTATGTATACAATGTTGAAAGAACCAGAATGTGAAGTAATTAATTTTGGGTGGGGGGAGCTATGGTGAAGAGATTCTCAACAACACTTCCTGGAAGGAATGATATACAAACAGGATTTTGAAAGATGACCAAGAGTGTGTTAAGTATCAGGATGGGGTCAGGTTTAGGCAGAGGGAAGAACATTGGACGCCCTGCTCCAACTCCTATGACCTTGGGTAGGCTCTTCTGCATATAATGCTGATCTGGGCTGTTTTCACACAAAAATTTTCTCACTTTAGCTATTATTTTTAAGAGATGAGTATTTTACTGCAAATTATATTAAAAACAAATGCATAAACCAAGACACAAATGGCTTTGACTTAGGACTCTGTGCTGCCATATGAACAGCATCCTCTGGATTTGTGAAATGTGGTAAACTTGATTTTAACCATCATTTAAAAAGACAGCAAAGAAACAGATGGGAAATAGAAAAAACACAGAATGAGTATGAATCAAGATACTTGAGTTTAATTGCTCATTCTGACACCAAGAAGCTTTCGATTTAGGTTAAGTTATAAACCCTCTGAGGGTCTAAATTTTCTCATGTGTAAACTGAGGGGTGAACTAGGAAATCGCTATGGCCGCCTCTAGCTTCTAAAGCATTCTGATTCTACAGAATGTTCAGGACAGTGAAAATAATTCAAAGGAAGTAGAATGAGTGCAGTCTTTGGAGCCAGCAAATCTCAGAGTGAACCCTGGCTGAACTTCATACAAGTCAAGAGATCTAGGGAGCCAGGGCATCACTTCATTGGTAATTCTCATTTGCAGAAACCTATCTTATAACATTGTGAGAGTTAATGCAATAACATGACCAAAGTACCTGTATAGTTCCTGACACATAATAGGTACTTAATAAATGTTAATTTCTCCTTCCATCTTCTTTTATTCTCATTAGCAGAAGCTGGTCAATCTCCTTTATAGGGAGCCACAAATATTTGGATGTTAAAAATCTAACTATTCTCAGACTCATAGATTGTGTTGTCCACACCATGGCCAAAACATGCTAAATCAAGTGGAACAGAGACATGGATTAAGGTGTCACATAACCAAGATATTTGATATTTGGTAAGAGTGTTTTTTTAAAGAGAGTCATTTAACAAACTCATGCCATAGTGGTCTCAGCTGCTTCGCTATCTCTCCTGACCTTTCAATTCTGCCTAATTATTAACACTGATACCATGCAACCTGACTAGTCAGCATGTTTGCTGACAAAGAGGCATTTCTTAGGCAATAATTCTCTTGCATTTCACTTCACAGCCCAGATTTATTAACCAGGGGTTGTGGGGAGGAGTCTTCATAAGAAAACTTCGATGCTTTTATAAGGACATACTGTACTACATTTACAAGGATGGTACCATGAATAATATTATAGGAGGCAGTGTAGCTCAGTTGGCTAAAGTAAGCTGACTGCAGAGTCTCGAAGATCTAACGTGGATCTCGCTCCCCCCAATTCATCCTGGGGACATTGTGTTATTGTTTCATTCTCTTTATCCATCAGTTCAGGCTCAGTTTCACAGAAGCTTAAATCCTTTGTTTCTTAGTAGAAGATGTGAGGAAGGACACCTCTGGCTGGAATGGGAAAGATCCTTCCACTTCTTATCGAATGCTACAATAACTTGTGATCATTACACACAGGTAAGAGGTTTTAGAAACGATGACATAGATGTCTGCTTGCTATCCTGGGAAGATCAGGGATGTACAAATCAGACAGATATAGGGTCAAAGCTCAGCTCATCACTTAATAACTTGGACTTTTGGTGATAAACTTACTTTTTCTGAGACCCTGTTCCCTCATCTATAAGATGAGGCTAATAATAACCTCAGTATGGGATGCTGTGAGGATAAATTGGGACAATACGTGTAAAGGGCTGATCAATATCTCCTGCATAAAGTAGGTGCTTATTAAATGGTGGCCATCATAAAAATCAAGAGTGAATACAAAGTGACAAGTACAAAGTGTCAGTCACTTCACTAATAGTTCCATTTCCCAAGCAATGAATGTCACATACATCCTGTAGGAACAAGTTCTCATTCCTAAATGAGTGGTATTTTAACTTTCAATCTTTTTTCTTAAACAGCAACAAATCAAAGTAAAGCAAAGTTAGACTTTTTCTTTTAAAGAGAATCTGTGAGAGAATTTTTTTTCAGTAAAACAGAATTTGGCAAAAGTTTTCTGGTGATTATATGAAAGGTAACTGCTGGGAGAAGGCAGGAAGATTTATGGGAAATAAGTGACAATCTTTCAGCACAGTAATAGTATGTTGCAAACAAAAATAAGAGAAGCCATTATAAAAATTGAAAAGGATGTTACTTTTCACGTCTAGCCTATGTTTTCAGGGGAACATGTTGGCATGGGTAGGCAGCATGAATATCTGTGATTATATGAATATGCTGTGATTACCTGACTGATAGTGAGCCTGCTAATGTGACTGACTCGGGTGGAGAGTGCCCATGTGGAAAGGTGGGGATAAAATTGCAGTCACTGAGACAGTATGTTTTTATCCTGCTGTACATGTCTCACAAAGTCAAATAATTAGGGATGTCGGTCTTTGGAAAAACAACCAGTGACTTTCTATGGCAACAATCCCAACCCCAATCCTACAAAATTGTTCTACACACTCCTTAGAATAGTAGTCAAAGGCATTCCATGAAAAAAAAGGGGCTTCCATCATCAAATAAGTTTGGAAATGCTGAATATTATGCCCCCACCATGGGTCATCACAATATATATTAGCATATGAAAAGCTCGGAGAAGTCTTGCAGTTAAAACCAAGCTAATGAATTAGGGAATAGGGCAATGATTTCCTAATTTTAACACTGGCATCCTTTATCAAGGAACTTTTTATTAACATCCTATTGAGTTAGTGATCTGCAAAACAGACTTTGGGAAATCCCGTAATTGGCACTCAAGAAAAAACAGAATTACATATATGGCAATGTGAAGGAGTGAGTTGTTTCCGGGAGATGGACATTTTCCATCTCGCATCTCCTGAAATGTACTGCTTGTGCTTTCTCCGCGCTGTTATTTTAGAGTCATCTGTGAAGAATCCGTTGGAATCTTTTGCTTTTGACTTATGGCTAGCTGAAATAATTTTCTTGTACTATAGCATTAAGCAAGAACCAGTTATTTCATAGTTTTATTTTGCAGTTGAAGGCACCAGAGCTAGATCTTATTGTCTGATGAAATCCTTTTCAGGTTTTATGCTACAGCTTTCAAGTCCTGCTACAACTCTTTTTAACTAAAACTATTTTCTTAATTTGAGCAATTCGCCAGGTTGAAGAAAACTTGTAAGCACTGTTAGTACTTGTCAGGAATAAACGGGACTCTAGAGAGTTCTTTGAAATAAGAAACATTGGAACAGAATATCGTCTTACTTTCAGCTGTTTGTATAGATGCGATTTCTGCAATTCTATACCTCGCAGCGCTAATTCCTCTTCCCCTGTGTCTCAGGCTTCCATCAGTAATCCCTCTGCGCAACACCCTTGACAAGGAGGTAGAGCTGACGCCCTGGCAATATCTTCCGAATGTCACTCAGCCATGATTTGTAATCGGGTTCATAAATTTTAGGAGAAAAATGTAAAACTAAATAGGGGATTCAATGCATCTGAATCCAGGTTGGACCAGGGTACTGTTAGTAGCATTTTATAAAATCGTCTTTTGATTAGACAGTGGAGAATTTGTGAAACACACACAAAAAATCGCTGATTATGGATTCCTATTGTGGATATAGATCTGAAAAATAAAACCCTCCTGCCACGTACCTTAGTGTATAAATGAATTGGTGGTTTTCTGGAACCAATTGTATTCACTGTACACACTGTAGTTTCTAATACATCTTCCCAACTTGGAAACTGCAGTCCAGTGGTTATCCCATCTCATAACATCGGTATTGGAAAGAAGGACCTGGTCTGTTTGTATGTGTTAAGTAAGACACTGGATTCCTGCCGCCCTTCTGAAATTCAACAAAAATCTGTACTATAGTCTACAATATTTACTATTAAAAAATTGAGTAAGAAAACATAATGAAAGGCCTTCTTTATAGACAGTGAAAAATGTTAATTTTATTCATTTGGACCTTTCTGTATATTTGATGAAAGCTCTTTAAAAAAACTATTCTAAATATTTTTGAACAAAATTTTAAAAAATTAAATATATTTTTAAAGCCATGCAGTATACTTTTCTCTCAATTTATACAAGAGCCATATACTCTGTTAACTTTTTGTTATTTCTCATGGAGTAGCACTGGAACTTTACGGGAAATATATGGTATAATACGTATATTTATCCTGGACTGTTTTCCTCTCAATTCTACGTCTTTGTATTTCCTTTAGGTTTGTAGTTACAAAATAAAAGAATGTTGCATGTTAAGCAGTGTTTGGAAAAAGGAATGATGAATTTATAATATAACCTTTGTCTAAATACAAGGATTGAAGAAGTAGAGGCATATGACCATAGGCTGTCACTCTACTTTTTCTAGAGCAAATTGCACTGTTTGAGGAATTCCTTAAACTCACATGGTAGCAGATAAGCATGATGTAATTTCACAAGAAGATCCACATGGACTAACTGACAGATGTTACTTTAAAAGTGATGAGAGTGGTGCGGCCTAAATGACCATCTCACAGAAGCTCTACATTTCCCTCTGTTGAATTTGCCTTCATCCCTCTCCTTTCATTCCACTCTTCAGGGATTAGAGAATGCCATCCTGTTCTGGAGGAAGTCTCTGCTGGCGTGGGAAAGGCTACTCTCCTCTCTGGGTCCATTTAGCCTTTGGCTGCCCAGAGAGCTGGCCAAGTGTCAATCAGGGCTGACTAGACCCTTGTACCCCGGGAACAGGACACAGCAACTCACTTCACCTGGTCACGGTCATCAGACCATCTCCAGATGGCAGAGAACTTCTGAAGTTGTGAACTAACTTGCTTGTGATGCAAATTAGTGACCTGGGGCAAGATGCTTCATTAATGCTCCCTCTCCCCTGAGCCTCCAAGGTGTCAGAAGTTGGACTGCTTACTCTCACATTTTTTTTCTGTCTGTAATATGTGTTAACAACCATTTATTCTCATGGAAACGATCCAATCAATTGCTTATGGCTAGTTAATCAACTACCAAAGCAGAGATGAAAATTAGATTCCATTTAGAAGGAAACAATATTTACCTTTTCCCATAGAAATGTGTGAAAAAGCTTTAGAAAATTCTGTTACCATAAGAAGTCTCAGAAGAGACTGTGATTAAAAATAATAAAGAGGAGAAATATGAGTTTCTATCCAGATCACTATTTTATTTTTTATTCAATAAGTGATGAGAAAAATTATGCGAACCCTTGCATTTGCCCTGAGTTATGATTGTATTATATTAACCTCGGCTGACAATATCCTATACTGACTTTGGCTTGCTTAAAATTCTTCCTCTTGGGTATAAACACACATCGAAAATGGACTCAGCTCATTTCTTTCTCGCTGAGGTCACTTTATCAGTTACTCCCAACTATTGAACTTATTTTATGTGTTCTCTTTTTTCCAATATTACATTCTCAAATTTTTGGCACCTGGGAATTTCTCCCTGTGATGGTTTTATTACTGAAGTCAAGATTTGTAGTTATGACCTGCTTTTATAGCTAATAAGATGCTAAGATGAGCTAATACAGTTTTGTCTGTTCTTTTGCTTAATATTAATGGAATGGTCCTGATTACAGTGGAGGTTGCCCAGGCATTTGCCAGTAAAGTTGGGTCCATGAAAAAAATTTTTTTCCACAAATTATCTTAGCAGAGAAAAAATGCCTGAAAATATGGCTGTGATATTTGGATCCAGGTAGCTCAGATGGAAGAAATAATGATTTTAGCAAAGACTGAGAAAGATATTTCCAAGCTTTTACTACTAAAAAGAACAGGCACTAATAATAAACATATGGAAACAGTAAATATTTGAATATCTATTTTATGTCCAATGCCCTTTGGATAATTTGTTCAGTTATATAGCTTTTCAATAGGATACGTTAGGTCATTTAGAGCCAGAGTGTGAAACCATGGAGTGTATTCTCTATAAAAAAAATAGGAATGCTCACTTTCTGCTCAAAGTGAATGAATAAGCTACTTCCAGCAGATATTCGGGTCCTGTGGAATTATCCTTTATTGTGGATCAGGTGGATGAAAAAGAAAGGATTCAGAGAGACGAGGCGTGAGTCATGTGATTTTTTGGGAAGTGTGGATGCTGGCTGATTCTTTATTCTGGTATGAGCGGTACTTTGAAAGATTCATTTAAGACTAATCCTTTCCAAAAGTTCATGAGAGTAGAGGTTGGGGTAGATTCTATAAAGGAAATATTATTTTTGTGCAGTTATAAAAATTGCCAATTTCCAATTTGAAAATTATAAAAATCACAGTTACACTTGAATCCATAGATGAATTCAATACACTATCAGATGCATGTTGCTTTTTATTTTCTTGACTTCCTAATCATATGAAGGGTACTCGCTAATTGTTGTTAGAAATGAACTATTAGATTGTGATACTGATGCAATTTCTACAATTAATTTGATCAAATGGACACACCAAATTAAGAACAATTTCAGGAATACAGAAATATTCATTTTGTTGACAGACGTTTAGCTATTAAAATATTCTCTAAACACGTCTCGAGTATTCAGTTTAATAAGCACCCTATTTATGATGGAGGGCCGTTAGAGTCAGATCCTTTTGATCTCTATAAAGATCAGTGAAAATTTGATATAATTCTGGATTATTACAGTTGAAGAAACACTTACTAGAGGCATAGAAATAATCTGGCTTTTAAAATGTTGAATTAAATATGTAGATAATCTGAGTTCTTGTTAATTTTAAGTGAACTTAAAGTATATGCACTTTGAGGAATTTCCACAAGCATAAGTTTAAATTAGGAAAAGTTTAGCTTCACTTAGGACAGAAAAAGAGGACTTTTAAGAATAAAAATCTATGACATAGAAAATAATTATTACTTTAGCTGATTATATACATTCCATGGCAAATGCTTTGTTGCAATCTTGATGCTACTATATCAGTGTTAAAGATTCTAGCAGCCACCAACAAGACAAGAAAAGGAGGAGACAATTTAATATAGCAATGTGTCTGCACAGGAGATAGCTGCCCTCTAAGATAACTCATATTTTTGAAGGATGTGATGGAAGGCAGGACAAATAGCTGAGGATGAACTTGGAAGAATAGTGCCATGACCAAGTGGTAATTAACCATAGATGAAGATGAAAAAAAGAACATGAAGATGATTTCTAGTTGATTGACTAAGAAAAATTACTTTCTAGGAAGAGTAAATGCAGCTGGGGAGAAGGGAGTTGGACTCATTTACAGAGTCTCTACAATGTTTAAGGGTTTTAGTCTGTTCTTTCATTTAATCCTCAGAGCAATACACATAAGGTGGGTGTTTAATAGATGAGAAGGCAGAGGCTCAGAAAGATCAATAATTTGCCTCAGTTAATATACTGAGGACGTACATTCCAGGTTTGTTTGGCTCCAAGCTCATGTTCTTATTCATGATGCATAAGATTAGGTACACGGTAGAAAAACTATTGATACTAAACTTTTAACAGTTTTGTTTTGCATGAATTATTTTTACATTATTTATATTCTCCTTTAAGAATTATTTCTAAATTTTTCACCTAAGTTAACTATAATTTCAGTAACTTTTTTTTGACAATATCATTGGTTAAATAGTAGCGCTGCTCACTATAGGATCTTTTGCCTCCAGATTCTTCAGGGTTGAGCAATTTCTTTTCATTCCTTGTCAGATGGAGTGTGTTCTGAGTAAGTATTTCAATAAGGGTACTTAGATAATACATTTTGAATCTTTGTACATTTAATAATATATTTCTGTTGTCTTCCCAAACAAATGACAGCCTGATGGGAAGAGATGCCTTGGGAAATAATCTTCCTTCTACTTCCCTGCAAAGTCTGTAATCATTGTCCCATTGTCTTCCAGCCTTTCATGTTGTCCAGAAGTCTGAGGAGAATCTGATTTCTGTTCCTTAAAGATAATCTTTTAATTTTCTTTCTAATCTTCCTGGATATTTACATAACTTTTTTCTCTGTATCCTTTAAATTAGAAAATGTCAGTAGATGTTTGAATTTTTGTCTCAATTTTTTTCCCCTGGAACGTGGTGACCCCGCAGGCATCAACCTGCAGACCCTGAATTTCATTTATTTTTTAATCCATTAGGTTTTCTCCAATTGTATTTTTAGTTATTACCTCATTTTAGTTTTCACTCCTGTATTTAAAAAAAAATCCATATGTTGGATCTGTTATTTGAATTGCCACTAATCTTTGATAAAACAAAAAAACTGAATGAGGCATCAGAAAACCTACAAATAATTTACAAAAAGGCAAGAAAAGTGAACTATAGGAATTATTAATTGATAAACTTAATGTTAATCACTCTTTAGCAATCTGATGGAAGGTGTGAAGAAACTGATTATTAAAGGAGAAACTGATTGTTCCCAAAGAAACTGATTATTAAACGGATACTTTATATGCAATTAAGAAAGAATAGGTAGATCAATTTTATCTATCAGCGTGAGTCCACTTTAATAAGTCATGCCAAAATTACCCTCATTTAAAAAGCCAGTTTACTACAAAGCTGTAGTAGATTTAAAAATTAGGGTTTTGGTATACACTTTTAATTGAAGTATAACATACATGTAGAAAAGAGCAAAAATTCTAAATCTTTGAATTATCACAAGTGAACATATTCATGTCCAGAAAGAGAGGTTGGTGGTGACCTCTGTTCGTCATTACCTCCATCTTCCACCAGAAAATTAACTATTCTTCTGACTTATATAGATTAGTTTTCCCTGCTTTTGAGCTTTTAAAATAAATGTATGTATTCCTTTGTATCTGCTTTTCTTCATTCAACATTGTGTTTGTGGGACTCTTCTATGTCCTGAATCTTATAGATGTTTATTAATTTTTGTTGCCGTATACAATATTCCATTGTATGAATCTATTACAATTTATTTATCTATTAATAAGTATTGAGTTTCTTCTTGTTTGTGGTTGTTATGAATAATGCTGACATGAACGTTCTCATACATATGTGTTATATACTCTGTTGGTATGCACCTGGATTATCTACTTTTGACTTTAGTACGTAATGCCAAACTGTCTTCCAAAGCGGTTTACCAATTTACATATCCTCCAGCAGTGTGTGAGAATTCCACGTCTACTATGGTTCAAATGTTTGCATCCTTCTCAAATTCATATGTTGAAAACCTAATGCCCAATGTGGTGGTATTAGAGATGTGGCCTTTGGGTGGTGATTCCGTCATGAAGATCGTGCCCTCATGAATGGAATTAATGCTTTTATAACAGAGCCTCCACACAGCTCTCTCCACCCTTCCACCGTTTGAGGACTCAGAGAGAAGGTGCTCGTTGTGAACCACGGAGAGGACTCTCACCAAAACGGGAGCATACTAACTTCTTGGTCTTGGAATTCCCAGCCCCCAGAACTGTGAGAAATAAACGTTTGTAGTTTATAAGCAACCCAGTCTGTGGCATTTTGTTACAGCAGCGCAGACGAACTAAGACGAACTCCTCGCAAACACTTGATATTGTAAATCCTTTTAATATTAACAAACATGGTGGATCTATGGTACTATCTCATTGTGGTTTAATTTGTGGTGCCTTAATAACTAATGAAGTTTACAACTTTTCATCTGAATTTTAGCCTTTGAATATCCTCTTTTCTAAGTGTCTGCTGAAATACTTTATTTTAAAAATTAGATTGTCTAATATTTATTGATATTTAAGAGTTCTAAATAACACCTGTATGTTATCCCAAACATTTCCTCTTACTTTGTGGCTTGCATTTTCATGAATAATGGCATTTTTCCTTGAGTAGAAGTAGCTAATTTAATGTAATACAATATATTCATCTTTTCCTTTATAGTTTGACCTTTTTCTCCCATTTAAAAACCTTTTCGTATCTTGATGTCCTAAAAATATTATTCTGTATTATGTTACCTCCTAGAGCTCATTTAGATAAGTGATCTACTTGGAATTGATTTCTACGTTTGGCGTAGGGAGAGCGTCAAGTTTCATTTTCTTGGTCTCCACATGATAAAAACCTGAACTAGCACCATTTATTTCAAAATTTTTTCTTTCCGCCACTGCTCTATAGTGTCATCTCTGTCACAAATCAAGTGTCCATATGTCTGTCTTTATCTGGACTCTTTCTTCTGTGCTTTTTTTCTAATTGTATACCCTTTCACCAAATTTTCTTAATATTGTAGCTTTATACTAACTCTTGATACACTATGGTGTAACTTGTCTCTTGCAGTTTTTCTTAAAGATCCCTGGCTATTTTGGCTCTTTCTGTTTATGTACGTTTTTAGAATTAGCTAGTGAATTTCCATAAAAAATCTGACTGGGACATTGACTGGGATTGCATTGAGTGTATAAATCAGTTTGGGGGAATTCATATTTTTTAAACATTACACCTTCTAATTCGTGTACATGATATATGCCTCCATTTATTCAGATCTTCTTCAATAGTTTTATTTTTATTTTTTAATCAATAAACTTTATTTTAAGATCAGTTTTAGCTTCACAGCAAAATTGAGTAGAAAGTACAGAGTTCCCATTTACCTACAGTCCTCCCATATACACAAGCTCCCCCACTATCGACATCCTGCCCCATAATGGTACGTTTGCCACAACAGATGAACCTATATTGATACCATCATCATTACCTGAAATCCACAGTTTACATTAGGGTTCGTTCTTGGTGTTGCACATTCTATGAGTTTTGACAACTATATATTGACATGTATCCACCATTGTGGTATCATTTAAATAGTTTCACTACCCTACAAATCGTCTGTACTCCACCTATTCATCCTTCTCTCTCCTAGCCATTGGCAACCACCCATCCTTTACTGTCTCCCTAGTTTTGCCTTTTGGGGAATGTCATATCATTGGAATAATACAGTATGTTGCCCTGTTAGATTGGTTTCTTTCGGTTAGTAATATGCATTTAAGTTTCCTCCCTGTCTTTCCATGTCTTGATAGTTCATTTAGTTTTAGTGCTGAATGATATTCCATTGTCTGGATGTACCATAGTTTATTTATCCATTTACCTATGAAAGGACATCTTGGTTGCTTTTTAATTAGGAATAAAGCTGCTATAAACATCTGTGTGCAGGTTTTTGTGTCAACACGAATTTTCAACTACTTTGATTAAATATCAAGGAGTGTGATTACCATATTGTGTGTTAAGAGTATGTGTGTAGTCTTGTAAGAGACTGCCAAACTATCTTCCAAAGCGGCTTCCAAAAAGTAGCATTTTGCTTTCCCACCAGGAATGAGCGATGGTTCTCTTTGATTCACATCCTTGCCAGCATTTGGCGTCCTGAATGTTCTGGATTTTGGCCATTCTAATAGGTGCAAGTGGTATCTCGTTGTTGTTCCAATTTGCAATTCCCTAAGGACATAGGATGTTAAACATCTTTTCATATACTTACTTGCCGTTTGTATATCTTCTTTTGTATGTGGTCTGTTCATATGTTTTACCCACTTTTTAATCAAGTTGTTTGTTTTCTTTTTGTTGAATTTGAAGAGTTCTTTGTGTATTTCAGGTAAAAGTTCCTTATCAGCTGTATCTTTTGCAGATTTTCTCCCAGTCTGTGGCTTGTGTTCTCCTTGTCTTGATGTTGTCTTTCACAGAGTAAATTAGATTTTTTCCTGTGTTATCTTCTAGGAGCTTTAGAGTTTTGCCTTTTATATTTTTATCTGAGATCTATATTGCGTTAATTTTTGTGAGGGTGTAAGGTCTGTGTCTAGATTCATTTTTCCTCCATGTGGATGTCCAGTTGTTCCAGCAACATTTGTGGATAAGACTATCTTTGCTCCATTGTATTGCCTTTCCTCCTTTGTCAAGATCAGTTTACTATATTTATGTGGGTCTAT
This sequence comes from Equus quagga, assembly GCF_021613505.1. Taxonomy (NCBI): domain Eukaryota; kingdom Metazoa; phylum Chordata; class Mammalia; order Perissodactyla; family Equidae; genus Equus; species Equus quagga. The sequence continues at coordinate 123,470,412 of NC_060272.1, forward strand.
TTCTGGGCTCTTTATTATGTTCCACTGACTTATTTGTCTATTTTTTTCCAGTACAGTACTATTTTGATTACTGTAGCTCTATAGTAAGTCTTGAAGTTGAGTATGATCTGTCCTCTGACTTTGTTCTTCTCTTTCAATATTTACTTGGCTATTTGGGTTTTTTGCTTCTTGGTATAACTTGTTGGGATTTTCATTGGGCTTGCATTGAATCTATAGAGCAAATTGGGAAGAACTGACCTCTTGACAATATTGAGTCTTTTTACCCATTAACATGTAATATCTCTCCACTTTTTTAGCTTTTTTTTCTTTTTTGAGGAAGATTAGCCCTGAACTAACATCTCCCACCAATCCTCCTATTTTTGCCGAGGAAGACTGGCCCTGAGCTAACATCCATGCCCATCTTCCTCTACTTTATATGTGGGATGCCTGCAACAGCATGGCTGGGCAAGAGGGTCACAGGTCTGGACCCAGGACATGAACCAGCAAACCCTGGGCCACCGAAGTGGAATGTGCAAACTCAATTGCTGTGCCACCGGACTGGCCCTCCATTTATTTAGTTTTACTTGATGTCTTCCATCAGAGTTTCTTTAGTTTTTCTTGTATATTTTCTTGCACATATTTTGTTAGATTTATTCATAAATATTTCATATTTGGGGTGTTAATGTAAATGGTAATGTGTTTTTAATTCAAATTCTGCTTGTTCATTGATGATGTATAGGAAAGTGATTGACACGCATATTAAGTCAATTAAGAAGAAAGAAAATCAATTAGAGCAGAAATCAATGAAATGGAAAACAGAGAATCAGTAGAGAAAATCAACAAAACTAAAAACTTATTCTTGGCAAAGATCAATAAAATTGATAAGCCTCTGGCCAGTTTAACTAAGAAAAAAGTAGAAGGCATGTTAGTGTATCAGAATGAAAGCAGTATTCTTTTGACTTTGTTCAGAAGTCTTCTATTTCTTCTATTGACTTTGGATTTAATTTGCTCTTCTTTTTTTAGTTGCCTAAGGTAAAATCTTAGATGATTGATTTTAGATCTTCCTTCTTTTCTAACAAATGCATTCAATGCCATAAATTTCCCTCTGAGTGCTGCTTTTGCTGTACCACATGAATTTTGAAAAGTTGTATTTTCTTTTTCACTTATTGAAAGTATTTCAATTTCTCTTTTCTTCTCTCAGTTTTATTGGTATATAATTGACAGACAACACTAGATAAGTTTAAAGTTAAACTATATAAAGTTTAAAGTTACAGCATAATGACTTGACATACATACATTGTGAAGTGATTACCATGGTAAGATCAGTTAACATCCACCACCTCATATAGTTTACATTTTTTTTTTTAAACTATTTTTTTTTTAATGATTTTATTTTTTCCCTTTTTCTCCCCAAAGCCCCCTGGTACATAGTTGTATATTCTTTGTTGTGGGTCCTTCTAGTTGTGGCATGTGGGACGCTGCCTCAGCGTGGTCTGATGAGCAGTGCCATGTCCGCGCCCAGGATTCGAACCAACAAAACACTGGGCCGCCTGCAGCGGAGCGCTCGAACTTAACCACTCGGCCACGGGGCCAGCCCTATAGTTTACATTTTTTTGTATGTGATGAGAACTTTTAGAATCTGTTCTCTTAGCAACTTTCAAATATACCATACATCAATGTTAACTATGGTCATCATGGTGTATGTTATATTCCCAGTACTTATTTATCTTATAACTGAAAGTTTGTACCTTTTGACTACCTTCACACAATTCTCCCACCTCTGGCAACTACAAATCCGATCTCTTTTTCTATGTTTGTTTTTTTTTTCTTAGATTCCACATGTAAGTGAGATCATACAATACTTATCTTTCTTTGTCTGACTTATTTTACTTGACATAATGCCCTCCAGGTCCATCCTTGTTGTTGAAAATGGCAAGATTTCCTTTTTTATGGCTGAATAGTATTATATTATGTGTATGTGTGTGTGTGTATAAAAGTATATATATCTCTCTCTTACATTTTTCTTTATCCATTCATCTGTTGATGGACACTTAGGTTGTTTTCATGTCTTTGTTACTGTGAATAAGCTGCAATGAAAATGAGAGTGCAGATATCTCTTCAACGTAGTGATTTTGTTCCCTTTGGATATATATCCAGAAGTGGAATTGCTGGATCATATGATCATTCTATTTTTAATTTTTTGAGGAACCACCATACTGTTTTCCACAGTGGCTGTGCCAATTTACATTTCCACCAACAGTACACTAGGATTCCCTATTCTCTACCATATAACAGTTACTATACAGAAGTCTTGTTCCATTTTTAGTAGATTTATTACTTGCTGTTTGAATTTTGATGCTACTGTAAGTAGCATATTTAGAAAGTTTTAGAATCTGATTCTGTGTTGCTAGTATATATAAAAACAGTTCAATTTTCTATATCAACCAGGTATTCAGAACCCTAGTTAAGTTCACTTATTAATTATAATAATCCATTGTAGAGTCTGTTGAATTTCTATGTATAAAATAGTATTCTATGCTAATATTAACGTTTGTTCCTTGTATTATTACCTGGTTACAATCTCTAGTAAAATGTTGAATAGAAGTTGTGATAGTGGGCATCCTTGTCTTATTCCCAACCACAGGGATAAATTTTTCAATTACACCATTTAGCTACCCTTTATCTGAGGACATATGTTTTTATTCCTAATTTGTTTACAATTTTTGTAATAATTGGACATTGAACTTCATCAAATGGTTTTTCTGTGTCTATTAAGATAATAAAAGTATTCTCCTTTATTCTATTAATGTGGTGAATTATATTGATTAATTTTCAAATGTTAATGAATCTTGAATCCTTGAAATAAACACAACTTAGATTTATAATAACCATTTGTTTTTAATGTCTACAGGATATGTGGGATTATCTTCTTAGTTACTCCTGATACAATTTTTTCACGTGCCTTTCCTCCTATTTTAAAATAAATCTTGTATTTTATTCATTTTATTAGTATTTTTCCTTTTGCTAATTTCTGTTTCTATTTATTTCTGCACTGATATTTATCAGTTCTTTCTTCTAAATTTTTTAGGTTAAATTTTCTGTTACTCTTCTTACTTCTTGTCATAAGTGCTTTAATCATGAATTTGCAAACTTTTGTCTTTTCTATTGTATGGATTTAAAGCTATAATTTTTCCTATAATCACGGCTTTAACTGCATATCATATGATTTGATAGATCACATTTTAATTATCAAGTTAAAATATTCTAATTTCTATTGTGATTTCTTAGTTGATCTATGGGTTATTTAGAAGTGTAATTGCTTTATTTCCAACATTTGGGGATTTTTGAGATTTCTCTTTCTTATTATTTTATATCTTTATTTCCACTGTGTTTAGAGAATGTGTTCTATAACTGCAAACATTTGAAATTTGTTGAGACTTACCTCAGTATATCATCAATTTTCCTAAATGCATAGGCACTTAAAAAGAATGCCTATTCTGCCATTTTTGAATTCATTGTTGTTTGTATGACTACCATGTCATTTTTTAAAATCATGTTGTTCAAATTGTTTATATACATATTATTCTTTTCTTTTTTTTGCTTGCCTATTCTATCAGTTGCTGAGTGAGGTGTGTTAAGTCTAGGAATGACTGTGGATTTGCCTATTTCTCCTTTCAATTCTGTTGTATTTTTGAGGCTATGTGATTAAGTGCATATAGATTTTAAAAGTGTTTTATTTTCCTGGTGAATTCCTTTTGTCATTATAAAATGTCCTTCTTTATTTTTAGTAATGCTTCTTAAGTTTTATTTCCATCTCCAGGAAGGTATTTTATTCCTAAAATTTGAACACCATTTTACTATCCACTTGCTTTCATTGTTCCTATTGAGAAATTACTCATCAAACATACTGCTTCTCCTGTGGAAGTAATATATCTCTTTTCTCTAGCTGCTTTTAAGGTATTTCTTTGTTTTGATTTACCTTTTACTAAGGTAACTAGGTGTGATTTTTTTTCATATTTATCCTGCTTACACTTCTTGAGTTTCTGACTACATGCATTTTTTTAGTTTTTGAAAGTCATTGTCCATTTTACTAGAATGTAAGCTAGACTTTTTCACTACATTCCCACTATTTCCCATTTGTCTTTTATACTCTTTTTTATGTTTCATTTTTCTTTCTGCTCTGGCTTTAGTTTGCATATTTTATTTTGACTTATTTTTCTGTTCACTAACATTCTCTTTAGTTGCATCTTATCTGTTATCAACCCCATTTATTGAGATTTTAATTTCAATAATTGTATTTTTAATTTCCATTTATCATATTTTGTATTTTCAAGTTCTCATTGTTTTAAGTTTCTATTCATTCACATCAGGAGATAATTTGAAATAGCCTAGTCCCCCACTTTTGGAAATAAAATGCCCCAAATAGGGATTTTTAAATAGCTCATTAATCTTAATTTAAGCAAGTACTTTGATATTGAATATGATCATAAACTTTTGAAAATGATATAGAACTGTGGCCTTATTTAGCACATAGTTAGATTTTAAAAACTTACTGAAAGAAAGCCTGTTAATAAGGCACTTTCATTCATTTGAGAGATTTCTAGTGCTGTTATTGTCCCTTTTTTGTTCACCACATTATTGATGACATATAAAATCTTAGCAGATATAGATGCCTCAAAACAAGAAGAGCTAATTCATACATTGGATTACAGAATCATTACAAAGAAATAGAACAATGGTATGATGATTGGATGAAAGTGACAGCCTAAAATTTAATGGCAATAAACATAAAATCCTGACTTTCAGCAATAACTAGCATAGTGACATTTTACATGAAAAATTATGGAAATTTTTATTAGCTTACATAATTATTATTTAACTATAAGGGCCAATATTGTGAACCTGTTCCTAAATCTAGCTAATAAAACCTTATTTTATAGTGATTAGATGAATGCATTATTAATTCAATTATGAGTTGAATTTTATTCATCTCTCCATTCATTTTTAAAGAAATAATAACTAAACATGTGCTTGGAACAAGGCAGGGTCTTTAACTCATTGGGTGCTGTAAAGATATGACAAATAACCTACCCCAAACAAAATTCCCCTCTAGCAGGAGATACTGTCATTTACCCAAATTAACTAAAATAATAGGCTAAAAAGCTATGAGTCTATTGAGAGAGATGGAGTGTAGACAAATTACTATTGTGTTTTGTCTGAGGGAGAGATTATTCCCAGTCATGAGAGTCAGAGAAGACGTCATCAAGGAGGCAGCATTTTACCTGGTGTTGAAAACGTGAAAATCAGACATGAAGGGATGAAAGGCAGTACATTGTAGGAAGTATGTGAAATGGGAAGAGGATATGCTTCAGATTCAGAAAGATCCCTATATTCAGGGGCCAGGCTGGTGGCATAGTGGTTAAATTCACATGCTCTGCTTTGGCGACCTGGGGTCTGCAGATTTGGATCCTGGGCACGGACCTGTACACCATTCTTCAGGCCATGCTGTGGTGGCATCCCACATACAAAAAATGGAGGAAGATCGGCACAGATGTTAGCTCAGGGCTAATCTTTCTCACGAAAAAAAAAGAAAAAGAAAAGATACTCATGTTCAATTCTTGGTTTCACTAACTAGCTGTGAGTCATTATTTGACTCAGATTTTAAGAGCATGTCTTACCTCCCCATCATCTAATTCTATCAACACCACATCATTTTTCACATCCAAAATCAAAGAACACATAAACTCTGAGTATAATGTGGTGTTTTAAGAAACCATGAAAAATTCTTCATGTCTAAGTTTGATCCAGTAACCATCTTGTTTTCTATTTAGAAAAGCTAGAAACATAACCATCTTTTTTCTAGATTGCAATGACGTATCTTCTGTGGTTAAAAATTGACAAGTAGTTGTCTTATTCTTGGAAAGGAGTCAAGGTAATTAAAAAAGTCATAAAGCTATCAAATTCTCATACTGAGAATAGTGAAAACCTCTCCATTTTCTGTACTTTCTTGTATTATTAAAAGATGATTATATATTTTATTAGGGATCACAGAAATAATTATTTTCTGCCCTATTATTCTGCATAGTTATATGTAATAGTGACATAAATATGTTAAAAGAGGTTCTCTCAGTTTCTTTTTTATAAGGTTAGATTTTAATTCCGAACATTTTTGACATTTGCATTCCCATAGCATCTTTTTCCCTAAACTAATCTTTTGTGAAGGAATGTTTCATTTCCTTTGTGAAATCTCTCTGCCCTCAATGTTAGCTGCCCACAATAAACAGCTAACCCTTATATCCAGGTTGGCTTGGTGAAACATGAGTTACAATGGTAGCAAAACATTCTAAAATATGGATCCCTTCATTTTTGCTCATTTATAAATTTGAATTTGGAATAGCTTAGGAATACATTTTCTCTAGCTTAAACAGGGAAGAAGAAGAAGACAGAGGGTAAAACTCAGTGCTGTCCATGCGTGAAATTGGCGTTCGTAATTGGCTTTGGCAGTACTGAGGTACTAAACTACATCGCTTCACCAAGTGTGAGGCTGGGAGGAGAGGGGTATGTGGTAATTAGTTAGTCACTTTGACTTTTTCGACACGGCTTAGCATTTATTACTGTTTCCCTCATTGCTCTGACCTAAATCAATGATCTTTAAACTAGAATATATTTCATTGTACCTCCTCATAACCCTTCCTTTTCCACTTCTATGTCACCAAGAAAAAAAAAAAAAAAGACTAAGTGATTCCAAGTATGGAAGACACCTACCCATCCATGGAAGAGAGGCTATTTTTAACTTCACTAAAACATTGAGAAGCACCCAGTACGACAAAAAATATGCCTCATTTAACTTAAGAAGTACAAACTCGGCCATTTACAATTAAGGTGAGAGTTATAACATCATTTTTTTGTTAGATATAATTTATTCTTAAACCAGTTTTCTTTGAGATAATTAAACAAACTAAAATAAAAATTGAAACTTTGAGAGGAAAAGATAGAAGATCCTCCCAATATAAATCATCTGTTTCTCTCATTCTGCCATGGGCATGTAGGTTTGGAATAGGTCAGTTTTTAAAAACCAATCACTACATACGAAGTTCAATTTTATAGTTTTTAAAAACCATTTTTATAGGATATATGACCTGGTGGGCACTAAAATTGTTCCACCTCCCCCTCCATGGTTTAATGCTAGACTTACAAAATCAGAATCTTTGAAAATTAGGGCCCAGAATTTCACGTTTTTAACATGATCCTCAGGTTATTAGAAAACTCAGAAACTCTGAAAACCACTGATTTAAATGGATTATTCTTTTTGACGGAAAAAAAAGTCCTATTGGCATTATTCCACACTAATAATGAGAGCTTTTTATACTCTATATTTAATTCCTGAATGTTTTTATATAATGAGCAAATGGAGAAATTTCATCAGAATTTTTTTGTGTGAAAATCAAATAGAGGCAAAAGTTCAAGTTATCATATATCACTTTCTCCTCAAAACTGTAGCCGTGAAAATAATTTATAACAATGGAAAACCAAGTGGAACTAGCAGGGTTCAAACATAAGATCAACATCTCTAAGAACCAGAAAAGGAAAAGAAATATTGCAACGTGAATGGGACTGGAGCATGGACTTCCTGGTATCTTGATCCAATACAGGCAGTGGCAGCCAGGAGTACAATACCTTTAGGGTGAAAGTGACTGAAAGTACTTCAGCACAGAGGGAGGGGAAGAAAGGGGCAGATGAAAATCAAGTTTACTGCTGGAAATTAGGGCCTTGGATGGGAATTTTTTGTAGGTAAAGGAAGCTAAAAAAAAAAAATCAAAACAAAAAGTTCATTTTAGATCATTGCTAGTGGCTATAGCATTTAGCAAGCTGTTCATGCAGTAGAGAAGATTAACACAGACACCACTTCACAATGAGGAACTTAAATACATTCCAATGGTGCATGACTGAATCTGTGATATTCTCAGTCTCACCAAGAGGCAGAAGCTGTCAAACGCCATTACAAGACCTGGTTTCAGACATGAGCTTAGGGGCTAGGAAGAAAAATTGCAAAATTACTAGAGAGAGGGGTGAGCACAGAGGACGAAAGAATAGATTGGTGGATAGATTACTGAGAGAGCATTAAAGATTCTCCCCTGACAATGAGAGTCACCACATTCAGAATTGAAACATAAATTTGTTCCACATGAAATTAATCTTATGGAACAATCTGACAAAAGCCTCAAAATAAATACGCTTAAAATTAAAATGCTCAATGAGAGAAATAAAAAATAGCTTTCATTTAAAAAGAGTATAAAATTATAAAACAAAATGGGTCAAAATAAAACAAGAATAGGTGGATAATAAGAGAACCCATTAAAAATCTTGGAAATTAAGAAAAATAATGACTAAAACATTAATTAAAAATATAATAGATGAGATAAACTCAAGAATGACCAAAAGGGAATGATCAAAAATGGTCAAAAAGAGAATTAGTAAATTGAAAGGTGATGCTGAGGAAAATATCCAGAATGCAAAAGAGAAACATAGGTAAAAGTTTCATAGTGACTGTAAGAGACACAGAGAGTAGATTGATAGGATTCACTACCCATGGCAGAGATTCACAATTTGAAGGAAGAATGGCTACAAATTTTCCAGAAATAAAGTCACAAGTCATCAAATTGAAAGGAGATGCACAAATATAAGATAAATACAAATACAAAAAAAGTCTATGCTTAGACACTGATTAAAGAACATCAGGGTTAAAAGCTCAAAAGTTTTCAGAGTGAAAACTGGAATATGTAGAAAAGAAACAGTTGGACTGACAGTCCATTTCTTAGCAATAATTAATAGTTGAAGACAATAGAGTAATATCTTCAAAGTGCTAAGGAAAAATATTATCAGCTTAGAATTACTTGAGAAAGAGGGGAGGGTAAGACATTTTAGACACACAAAGTATGTGTACTTCTAGGAGAGAGAGTCTTAAAAGAGTCATGAAAGGCTGCACTGCAACAACAAGTAAACATGGACAAAAGATATGAGAAAGAAAATAATAATGACTACAAAAATTGATAAAGTTCAATTAAGTATTGCTAAAAGAAATGACATCCACTAAATTTTATGTGTTAGACGAAAACAATAAACAGAGGACCTGGCCTTCGTATCCTCTCCTTGAGGAGTTATTATACATGGACCACCATCAGGGAGGGAGTGCAGCCTTGGCTTGGGCTGCATCCTTTGGCTGAAGGCAATTCTTAGAGACCTAGTTGCAGGCCAGGAGCAGCCAACACTCCTGACCTCTCAGAGGATGTATGGGGAATGAGAGCTTTGGTCTTGACTGGGGATCTGGGTGGTACATCATATCATCCATTCATACAAAAATTTGTAAAACAAAATCCTCAAACTTTGAGGAGAAAATATAGAGGACTACATGGCATTGGGACAAAGACATTTTTGGTGAAAAAGAAACAGAAAAGAAAAAAAACAAATGAAAAGATACAATGTTAAAGATAGGCTATGTATATCAGAGGCAGATAAAAGACAAACAAAAAGATATTTGCAATGCATGTAGCTATTTAAGGAAAGGACTCTTATTAAGATTTATTAGGTATATACAAATCGATAAGGAAAAAAAGACATAAAAAACCTGGATGACCAATAACTTATGAAAAAATACTATGAAGGCACCAGCCATATTGGATTAGGGCCCACCGAAACTACCTCATTTTAGCTTAATTACCTCTTTAAAGACCCTAATCTCCAAATACACTCACAATCTGAGATGCTAGGAGTTAGGATTTCAACATATGAAATTTTGGGGAACACAGTTCCACCTATAACAGCATAGAAAATATTTAAAAGGCTGTGAGGATGCAGAGAAATGAGAACTCATAAACTGTGCTCATTGGCAAACCTGCCAATATGATAGCAATATGATAATAAGTTAATTTAAAGACGCTCTTATCTTTCATCAAGCAATTATACTTTTAGGTATTTACCCAAGAAAAACTTTTGCACACGAGCACAAGTTATGTACAAGAATGTTCATTGTGATATATGCATTTAGAACATCACTCAAAATGTATGTTAGAGAGCTATACAAAGGCGTAATGTTAAATGAAAAGATAAGTTGCAGAATTTTACATTTGCTGTCCACAGAAAAACTTTAAAAGGACACTAAGTAAATATTGCTATGCATACAAACATGCAGAACAGCTTAAAGTATACATGCTGTCGATAAAGACTAAGTTCAGGGAGTTGTCTACATCTTGAGAGGAAAGCAAGGAATTTGGAACATGAATAGGTACCCAAGTGTGCAAGGCAAAAAAATGGCTCCTCAAAGACATCTCTGTCCTGATCCCTAATCCCCTAGACCTGTGAATATGTTATATTACATGGCAAAGGGGAATTAAAGTTGCAGATTAAGATTACTTATCAGGTGACTTTAAAATAGGGAGATTATCGTGGAGTGTCTGGTAGGCCCGATGTAATCACAAAGGTCCTTAAAAGTGATAAAGGGAGGAAGAAGAAACAGCACCAGAATGATGCAATGTGAGAAAGACTTGAGAGCCATTGCTGGCTTTGAAAATGGAACGGGTCATGAACCAAGGAATGCGTGCAGCCTATGAAAGCTGGGAAAGGCAAGAATTCTCCCCAGAGCCTCCAGAAGGAACACAGCTCTGTGAATACCTTGATTTTAACCCAGTGAAACTCGTGTCAGACTTCGGTGTTGTTTTAAGCCATGAAGTTTTTGATAACTTGTTACAATAATAATACAGAAGAAATAAACTGGAATAATTCATTTGTTTCTTATAATACTTTTATCACTTCAAAAATTAAAACTACAATGTATAAATCTTATGTTTTGTTTCCTATTACATCAGCTTGCACAATGTTATTTTCTTATCATTCTGCAATTGTAAGGGACTTCATAGTGCCAGTAGAAGCTGGATTGAGAGGACCAGCTTCCCTTCGGAACATTCATTGCCTCGGGTGTTTCAGATCTTGTGGATGCTTCTTTCAGTGTCCAGAAAAGTAGCAATTATTATTATGATCGTATTCTTATATTGTTAAATTTTCAATGTCACAGCTTACTCAGGTCTTTGAAGGATCAACATTTTCCTCAATATAAGGAATTATTCTTTTGTTTAGCACATTTCTACAATTGCCTTTGGCATAAAATATTCATCACTTGGAGCAAATATAATAATGCTATTAGCTTTTGTTAAGATACATGGATGGTCTTCTTACCAAACAAACAGAAGATGCTCACAAATATGTCCCTTTCTTTCTGCTGCAACTAATCTCTCCATGGACGCGAAATATTGCTAATGGTCCACCACATATTGCTTAGGCACTGAAAGTTTATTTCCGGTTATGCTTTAAATATTTCTGAAAACATTTTATTTCCCTTCCTTGAACTCTGTGCCATCTGAGTGTTCTACTTGAACATTTTTGATAAATTTTGGGATGTAAATAATTGGTAGTTTATTAGTCTTTTCCATTATCATCCTCCATGTAACCAAATGTATTTTAAATTCTTTAAGATCACTTTATTTATATTGTTCTATCAATGTCTTCTTGTTCTGGACCCTGCTAACCTTAAACATTTGCTTGACATCTGGCATTTAAGTCTCTCAGGATTTTCCTCTTAATCTCTTCCTTCTGTTATGAATATAAATCACAGAGTATTCCCCTTGTAATACTCACTGGGTTCTTTATCTGATCCAGTCAGAAAAAAAGGATGCAACAAAGTTCAAAGACTTTCTCCTTACTGAAGGAGCCATTCTTTCATTGCACACTATCACACAGTGAAAAGCAGGAATCGTGGAAAGAACCACTCCTGGTATTTTTCTACTTTCCCTCAAGGTGTATTGGAGAGTGCGGACAGTATTTTAAAGAACGCCGTTGCAAGACATGATTTGGTAAGTACTCTAACATGAAATTAAGATGACTACTACTTTTATTCAAGGCAAATTCCTGTAGAGTGTAGAATAATGCTGTAAGATGCTCTCTCCTTCTTTCTTCCCTCCCTCCTCGTTTCTGTCTCCTTTTCTCTTTCCTTCCTTCTTCCTTCCACTCTCCTTTTCACCTTTCCTCTCTTTCTTCCCTCCTTTCCTTTTTAATTTTCTTCCTCATCTGTCAGATCTTTTCCCTTTCACAACTGTCCTTTCTTTCTTAGGCTCTTTATCTTTCTTCTGTCGCCCTCCCCCCATTCTCTTGTTGTCGTCTTTCCCGACTCAAATGCTTTTCCTCAGAACTCTTATATTATCTATTTCCAAGATATTTCTATAGAAACAGTACTGGTTCAAGCCCAAAATACTGCAGAGGTACAGTAAAAGTGTTTTATGTCATCCTTGATAATACAAATTCAGATAGAATACAATTGTTGGTTGGCTACCATCTTTTACTTAGCTCCCACCTCTTCTATCAAAGGGCGTAGGGTAAAGTTCTTATCTTCTGGGGGCAAACTGTTTGTGGGCCAAGTGGGAAAGCCACAGCAACCCACCTAAGGTAGGGGGAGAGCAGACGGTGAGTTCTTACCTCCCCAGGATTCTTTTCACCCAATCTCCCTGGTAGAGCTAACAAAGGACAGCAGCTCACTGGGAGATTCCTGGAATAATTGTTCCTGTCCTGGAAGCCCTAGGCAGTCTCCAGGACCCAGAATAATCCCTATTACTATTTAAGCCGGAGAGGCAATTACCAGCAATGGGTAAGCGGTGCCAAACAGCAGTCAGACCAGAGCAAATTTATGAAGGGCAGTCAGATCCTGGATCTCCAGAGTGGTTTGCTCCCAACCTTGTAATAGTACAGTCTGGAACTTAATTTAGTATTTTCTATCCCGTGTGTACCCTCATGGCAGAATATTACTCTATGTTTTCATATTATCCTCCTTGCTTTATATTATTCTCCTTGCTTGCTTAATCGTTGGTGACTGAATGAACTTTCGTATTATCTGATCTTGTCCTATCTTTGCTTATAACGTTCTGTAGGTTCCTAGAGTTTTTTAAACTTTGATCTTGAGGATTTCCAAGTATTCTCACTCTTCCCCATAATCTACTCTTTTTTTGCTCCAACTATCCCCTCTCCCCAATCAAAACCCATAATTACCACTATTTTTGTATGAAGGGTCTAAGAACTTCCTATACTTACCCAACTTATATTTTTGAGTTGCAAGCAAACACACTTTTCCATCTTATCCTGTTGTTTAACCATGTAAACTTATTCTACTTTTATAGCTTTTTCTCGTATTTATAAAAGTTAGTCTTCGTACATGCTGCCCAAAGGCTTGCACGAAGGTTCCTGTAATAAATCAATCAGCAGTATGCCCTTCCTCTGAAACTCTTGGGTGACGTTCCCTTTTCCTAGTTGTGCAGTATTTTAAAATTTTTCTTTTTTTTTTCTGCTTTTTCTCCCCAAATCCCCCCAGTACATAGTTATCTATTTTAGTTGTGGGTCCTGCTAGTTGTGGCATGTGGGATGCCACCTCAGCGTGGCCTGATGAGTGGTGCTATGTCCACGCCCGGGATCTGAACCAGCGAAACCCTGGGCCGCCGAAGTGGACCACATGAACTTACCACTCGGCCATAGGGCGAGCCCTAAAATTTTTCTTTTTAATTTTCTTCTGTTTACTCATCTTCAGGTGAAGAGAAAACCTATTCAGATCCAGCGTTTGCTGACAAAATGGGTATGGGATTCACCCGTTGCTCTTGTGGCTCCACTGAGAAGTTACTTACTCAGACCATTGGGGCTCGAGTTGATATGATATCTTCTAATGCCAGTACTTAGCAGATTTTTATTTAGTGCACCTTCCAGTTTACCTAGAATGCAAGATGTGACCTGCTTGGCCCTGTTTTAATTTTTAACAAAATTATTAAAAATTATTAATGTTTTAATTTTTCCATTTATTTTTATTCAAGAGTCACACGTGTGCAGTAAAGTCTCAAATTTTAAGTGTATAACTCGATGATTTTTACATATCTATACAATAATATAACTGACTGTCTCCCACATCAAGGTATAGAATATTTACAGCACCACATTAAGCTTCTTTGGACATTTTCCTAATCGATAATATCCCTACTCCTCCTCAAAGATAGCCACTATTTTGACATCTATCACCAACAATTAATTTTGCAATTCTTGAACTTCTGGCTTGTTCCATGTGGTGGTAGTTCATTTTAAAAAATTTATGTGTAATATCTCATGTCACAATTTATATTTTCATTTTACTGTTGATAGCTCTTTTCTGGCATTTAGTTATAATAAATAAAGGAATTATGAACATTCGCGAACATGTCTTTTAGTGTCAAATACACTCATTTTTCTGGATATATACCTAAGACTGGAATTGTTGGGTCATAACATTGGCGGTACAAACAGTTTTCCAAAGTGGTTTTACCAATTTATACTCCAATTATTAATATGTGAGAATTCCAGTTGCTCCATTTCTTCACCAACACTTGATATGATAAATCATTTTAAATTTTAGCCATGCCAGTTGATATGTAGAAGTATTTCACTGTTGTTTTAATTTCAGTTTCCTTGATGACTAACTATGTACCTTTCCAACTATGTAAATATCTATATGATGCCTTTTCTTATGAGTACTACTTTAGGAATTGTGCCCATCAAAAAGTTGGGATGTCTGTTTCTTTCTTAATGGTTTTTAGGAGTTCTTTATGTTTTCTGGATGTGTGGCCTTTTAATGGTTATGTTATCTCCCTCTCTGTGGCTTATGCGTTCACTTTCTTAATTATGCTTTTGGATGGCCAGAATATCTTAACTTTAATGGAATTCAATTTCTCCATATATACGTATATTTAATGTTTAGTGCTTTCTGTGTTCTTTTAAGAAAGCTTTGCCTAGCCCAAGGTCATGGTGATATTTTCCTGTTTTCTCTTGATTTATTGTTTAACATTTAGGTCTATGATCCATATCAAATGAATTTGTGTATGGTGTGAAGTAGCCATAGTTCATTCTTTCCCATTTATATATTCAGCTGCTCTAACACCATTTATTTAAAAGATCACCCTTCCTGTATTAAAAAGTACAGGTACCTTTAAAGTAAATCAGGTGACTATTTATGTGTGAATCTGTTTCTGGACTCTAGTCTGTTCCGTTGGTGTATTTGTGTATCCTTTTGCCAATACCACATTATCTTAATTACATTGCTTCCTATATGTCTTGAAGTCTCGTAGCTTAAGATCTCAGATTCTGCTCTTTCCAAGATTGCCTTGGCTGTTTTAGGTCCTTTTAATTTTCACATAAATTTTAGAATCTGCTTGTCATTTCTCTCTCACACAATAAACAGGCTGGTATGTTGATTAAGATTGCACTGACTCTGTAGATCAATTTGAAGAGAATTGACATTTTAACAACATTCAGCCTCTTTATCCATGAATATTGCATATTTCTGCACTTATTTAAGGCTTTTAAAATTTCTCTAATAATGTTATATTCTTTTTTTATTGTGGAGATCTTGTATAGATTTTATTAGGTTTATTTCTATATATTTGATATTTTGAATGCTAAGTAAATGGTATTTTTAAAAATTACATTTTCCAATCATTTCTTGCAAATGTATAAAAATACATTTTGTATGTTGAATTAGTATCTACAGACCATTAATTCACTATGTCTTACTATTAATTTACTTACAAATCCTAACAGCTTATAGATTCTTTTATTTTTTATTTTTTGGTGAGGAAGATTTCCCTGAGCTAATGCCTGTTGCCAATCTTCCATTTTTTTTGCTTGAGGAAGATTAGCCCTGAGCTAACATCCCTGCCAACCTTCCCCACTTTGTATCTGGGATGCCTCCACAGCATGGTCAATGAATGGAGTAGGTCTGCACCTGGGATCCGAACCTGTGAACCCCTGTCTGCCAAAGGGGAGTGCGCAACTTTAACCACTCAGCCATGAGGCCAGTTCCCTGTAGATTTTTTTAGATTATCTATGTACACAATCATATTATCTATGAATATTGACAATATGATTTCTTCCTTTTCAATTTTAAAACTTTTTATTCATTTGTCTTGCATTATTGGAAGTATAATGTTGAATAGGAATGGTGATATGGGTCATGTTTCTTTACTAAAGGGAAAACTGTTCAGTATTTTACCATTAAGTAAGATTCTAACTGTAGGATTTTTGTTGCCAGCTTTTCTCAGATTTAGATAGTTCCCTTCTATGACTAGTAAGGTAAGAGCTTTTATCATGAACAAGTTTTAGATTTTATCAAATGATTTTTATGCATATATGGAGATGATAATTTTTTTATTCTGTTAGAAATGGTGAATCACACTGATTGATTTTCTCACGTTGATCCATCCTTGCACTCTTTCTTAGTGATGATATATTTTATATATTTGTAAATTCAACTTACTAATATCTTGTTTAGGGTTTTTGCATTTATTTTTATAAGACATATTGGCTGTGATTTTCCTTTATGTAATGTCCTCGCCAGGTTTGGTATGAGGGATATGTTAGTAACAGAGACAATGAGAAGTATTTTCTCTTTTTATATCTTTGGAAGAGTTTGCATAAAATATTTATTATTCTTTTTCCTTAAATCTTTGGCAGAATTCACTACTGAAGTCGTCTGGGCCTGGAGTATTCTTTCCGGGATTTTTTTAAAGCTTCATTGACATTTAATTGACATGAAATAAATTATAGAAATTGAAAAAATAATATGATACCTTGTCATATGTACACACCAGTGAAACAATACCACAATCTAGATAATGAACATAATTATTACCTACAAAAGCTTCCTCATGACCCTTTGAAATCCCTCCATCCGGACTCTCTCCACTTCCCTGACCCCAGGCAATTATTAATATGCTTTCTGTAACTATATGTTAGTTTATATTTTCTAGAATTTTATGTAAACCAGCTCATATGATATATGCTTTTTTGCCTGGCTTCTTTCATTTAACATAATCGGTTAGCTATTCATTCATGTTGTAGTGTGTAACAATGGTTTGTTCTTTTTTATTGCTGAGTAGTATTCCATTGTATAGATGTACCACATTTATTAATTTACTTCTTTTTGGATTGTTTCCTCCAACACAGTTTGTTATCCATCTACCTCTTGTTGGGTTGCTTCCAGTTTGTGCTTATTACAAATAAACTTGCTATGAACTCTATGTGCAAGTCTTTGTATGGTCATTTGCTTTCATTTTTCTTAGGTAGATACCAAGGAGTAGAATAACTACATCAAATGGTAGGTGGATATATAAAGTTTTAGAAAGTGCTAAACTGTTTCCCAAAGGTGTTGTGTCATTTATATTGTTACCAGCAGTGAATGAGAGTTCCAGTTCCTCCACATCCTCATCAACACTTGGTGCAGACAGACTTTTTAATTTTAGCCATTTTAATAGATGTGTAGTAGTATCTTATTCTGATTTTAATTTGTGTTTCTCTAATGTCTAATAATAAGCATTTTGTCATTTGCTCATTTACCATCTGTATATCTTCTTTGACAAAGTGTACATTTGGGTCTTTTGCTCATTTTTAGAAAATTGAGTTGTTCATTTTCTTATTATTGAGTTTTTAAAATTATTTATATATTCTGGCTACAAGTCCTTTATCATGTATGTAATTTAGAATTTTTTATGCTAGTCTGTGGCTTTTCTTTTCATTATCCATATATTAGGCTGCCTGAGGTTGTAATGGAGCTCTCTGATGCTCTATTCATTTAAAAAAATTCTCTTTTCTTTCTATGTTTCACTTTAGGTATTTTTATTGCAGTTCGCTTAAATCTGCCAGTATTACATCTGCTGTATTTTTTTTAAGCTTTTGAATTCTAGTTTTTATCTCTAGAAATGAGATTTGGTTCTTTTTTATATCTTCTCTATCTCCATTTTAGTCTGAACATGTGGAATACATTTATCATTACTGTTTTAATGTTGTCTCTTAATTTGAGCATCTGTGAATTTCTGGTTTGGTTTCAATTGACTGTTTTTTGTTTCAATGGATTGTTTTACTCCTGGATTGTTTTAGTCATCATTATGGGTAATATCACCCAGCTTCTTTGCATAAGTTGATAATCTTTGATTGGATGTCAGATACTGTGAATTTTACCTTTTCACTTCTGGATATTTTTCTCTTCCTATAAACATTCTTGACTTCTTTTCAGGATGAAGTTAAATTACTTGGAAATGGTTTGATCCTTTTCAAGATTTGTTAGATGGGACTGGAGACAAACTCAGTCTAGAGTTAAATTGTCCTCACTACAGAGATAAAACCCTTCTGTGTTTTCTACTGACTGCCCCATGAATCGTGCTTTTTTTCCATTTTTGTTGGTGGGAAGAGGCAAGATTCCTGGACCTATGAAAGCATCAGACATTGTTAGCTCTAATCCTTTCCACTTTCTTTTCTTCGCCATAGGTAGTTTCCTTCCACACTTGTGCTGATCAGAATCATCTGAATACTTGAGGGGACCCTGCAGTTCTCTGAAATTATTCCTTTCTATCGCTCACTCGTCTCTGGTGCTCTTTCCAGCAAACTCTTGCTGCCTTGGCATCTCCAGACTTTCATCACTGTCTCTTCAACTCAGAGAATCTGCTGGGCTCTGCCGGGTTTTCCCCTTCCCCCCTGGTGCCTAGAAACTGTCTAAAAGAATTAAGCTGGGGTAATAGCAGGGTTCCTCCCATTTCTTTTGTATTTCCCAGTAATCACTGTCCTTCTGCCTGCTGTCAAGTGTCTTGAAAACTCTCGTTTCATGTGTTTTGTTCTTTTGTTGATTGATTTAAGTAGAAGCTAAGCAGTAATGGTCGTCTGTAAGAAAGGTTATGATTACAAATTAAATTTATTTAATTGATAAACGACTATTCAGATGTTTTTCTTGATTCAACTTTGCTGTTTTATAGTTTTCAAGGAGTTCTTCCATTTCATCTAATTTTCAAATTTATTGGCATAAAGTTGTTCATTATATCTCCCTCCCCTTTTTTATGTTAAGAATTCTTAGTAATATTGGCTTTTTATCTTGATTTTGACAATATGTGATCTCTCTCTCTCTCTCTCTTTCCCTGGACAGTCCTACTAGGGGCTTATTCATCACCCTATTTTAGAGTCCTCATTTATTCACCCCAATAGGTGGGTAATCTGTGGATCTGCTTCCACTATTTTTTTCTCTTGATTATTGGCTACATTTATCTACTTTTCGTAATACTTTCAGGGGTCTCTCTGTGCATTTAAAAGCCTCTTGATCTAGCCTCCAAGCTTCTCATTCTGCTTTAAGACTCAGCAAATGTCTCATGGGGAAAATGGGCTTAAGTTTGGTGCTTCCTTGGTTTCTAATCTGCTGTGCCAACCTCACGGGGCTGCCAGAAGCTCTGCTGTTGAGCCCTTCACCGTAGGAAAAGGGCGATCCTCAGCCATGGTCAGAATCAGGAAATACCCCCAGGGAAGAAAAGGGTCAGAAATCTTTCCTCACCTAGTGTATCAGTTTCCTGTGGCTGTTGTAACAAACTAACACAAACTAGGTGGGTTAAAGAACAGAAATCTATTTTCGCATAGTTCTGGAGGCTAAGGCTCACCCTAATGACCTCATCTTAACTTGATTACGTCTGCAAAGTCCCTATTTCCAAAGGTCTCTTTCATAGGTTCTGGGGTTAGGACATCAGCATAACATTTTGAGGGACACAATTTCACCCATAATACCTAGGAAGGGCCTTTCTGCCTCTAGAATTTTAATTCATCTAGTCTTCTTTGCTTTCAAAGCTTTCCAATATACCTCTGAAAAAATTGTTCCAATTTATCCATTTTTTTCTACTTGTGACCAGTCACAGCTTACTATATCCACTGAGAAGCAGAAGTTCTTGGATATTTTTCAGTCCAGCTTCATAGCCTTTGTATTTAGTGTAAATTCACTCCAAATTTTGATAATGGTTTGATTTTTAGCTCACTTTTCAGTTTTGTGAATTTTTATATATGTCTGTGCTTTCATGAGCATTCTAGTGGAAGTTGTGGCAGGATTCAGGAGAGAACAGTTGGGTAATTTACAGTAGCTGGTATTAGCGTACTCTCTGTGTTTCGGACATTGTATTAAACACTTAAAATGCATTATACTATTTAATTTGCACAACAAACTTTTGACAGAGTTACATGCATCATATGCATTTTAACTATAGTTATGATGATAGCTCTAGGTCATATTCAGACATTCACTTGGTAGTTGGTATATGAAGATACCAAACCTTGTTTTTCCCGTGTTATAAAATTAAAGATGCCTCATAGGGATATTGGAGGTATGTTTACAAGTACATTGCTTATTATATTAACTATTTAGATTTCTATGCTTCCTACTAAAGTATGAGCTATTTTAGGACAGAAGCCAAATCTTATCCACTTTTACATTACCAATACCTAGCATCACATAATAGCTGTAGTGCTTGTTGGATAGATAAAGACGAAAAATATTATATACTATATAGCTTTTAAATTATACTATTAAGATAATAGTAAATTTGTTTGACAATATGAATGACAAACATTGGGGTAATAAAGCTTCTGTGCACAGATAGAAGATATTGAACACACTTGCCATCATCCCCGTTCTTGTGTCCATGGCAGACATCACTAATCGGTTAAGGAACCATTTCCCCCTAAACTTGGACATAGCCAACAATTGCCTCTTTAACTATGCAGTTCATGCAGCCGCTACCAAATTATGTGAGTTTACCCGTTCCTAGAGGACTACTGACCACTTCCAGTATAGTAGTAAGAGCACAGGCGTAGGTGTCTGGAAAGATGGGATAAAGCCTGTCTTTGAAGATTATTAGGTACATCATTTTGAGCTTATTATATGAATTTTTTAGTCCTCCTTTGCTGTATCTGTAAAATGAGAATAATAGCAGCTGTGTGTTTTGTTGTTGTTTGTGCCTTTGAGTTCATTCCTATTTCTATCAGGGCCTCAGAGGTGAGAGAGCAAATCATAACCACTAGACCACCAGGGCTGGCAAGTGGTCTAGAGGACCAAAAATGAACAGAAAATGCTGGGTACTGAAGAGAGCTTCCGAGGAAGGGACTCTAGTCCCAAGTCCTGGGTCAGGCTCTTATAAACTAGATGAATTTGGACAAGTGGGTAAACCCTATGATGACAGCATCTGCATATATTTTATGTTCCTCCTTGTCTTGAGCATGGCGCCTCCTTAGTGGGTACACACGTGGTATTTATTGAATTAGACAATTTGTCAAATAAGGGGATTTAAACAGATTATACCTGATGTCCCTTTTGTTCATGGATTCTATAGCTCTTGATAATGTATGTATAAGTGCTTTGAAGGGTACATTTGTAAGGGACTGTTCTTTAATTCCGGCTAGATTATCACTATGAAGCTGCTGAAGCAGAAGTAAGAGACTTTTATTGATATGAATGCTAGATAACTGCTGTCAGGGTTAGATTTTTCAATAGGGACTCAGAAGCTGGAGTAAGGACTACAAAATTCTGCTGGACTAAATGATAACCATTTGCATATCGATGTTAGATAGACCACTCGCACCCACTTTGTTTTAACAGTACTGGCTTAATAATGCCAAGATGTATGTAGCACCCTTATCTGACAATAATTATACATTGGGCTTTCCCTCACCCCCTTTCCTTTTGAATATTGGTAAGACAATACTTGGTTCTTTTCTAGCAAGAAACAATTCCTTTGTTGATATTTTGTAAGAATGATTTGGCTAAAATTGGTATTCAGTAGACAATGAATTATTTATATGCGTGTGGATGCAGGCGATGGTGATCTTAATGCATTTTGTGGTTATTTTTTCTAGAACATTATGGTTTAAAGCTATTGTAAATAGATTAAGTTAATTTTCAGGCTCTTTTACTTCCTCAAAATGCAGGCCACTAAATAGAATATTTTTTGACATGTGCATTCTGCTGTCACTTTGAATCTTACACCTGCATCTTAAAAAAAGTCAGATAGTATAATAACGATACTGGTAAACTCGAGCAATTTTTAAAGCTTTTCTTGTATTAATGGAGGATATTACCTGCTTTCCATTTGACTGGGAAAGCTTCAGGTCAGCAAAGATATAGCAGAATGCATATCATTGCAGAGTTCCTTCATTGTCACCTGTTGCTGGGGGCATTGTCAGATGTGACAAAGAAAATCACTGCTTCTTTTAATTTCCTTTTCCCATCTTTTAAAATAAGATATCTGTCTGGTGTGTATTCCTGGCAAAATATCGTTCATAATGTGTGTGTCTGTTTGTTTGTTGAAGAGGCACATGGAGAGAAAAAGCTGAAAGGCAGATATATTTCTTTTGCTTTCCTTAGGCAAAGCGGTTTTTCTATTTGGTCTTGGTTCTTTCTGCTCAGCATTCATGGCAAGTTCTAAATCATGACCTTTGGAACAATATATTTTCAGATAGAATCTATGCCATCACTTCCTGTTAGAATGTTCTGATTTTATGGATTAACATCTTCTATTTTTCTATCCTCAGGAATTTCTGGGTTTGTAGACTTGTGGACATGTGAGAATTATCTTCTGTTCAAAACTATAGAGCCTTTATCCATGTGTTAAATTCTAATTCTTCTATAGAACTACATAATAAATACACAGTCTTTGTTTAAAAAGCAACAGCATTTGTTCTTTTTAGGCTTCACATATTGGAGAATATTAGGATTGCAACAACTTCCAAGATTATTGTTTAACATTTTTATTTTTACAGATGAGAGAAACGTGGATGAGAGTGAGCAAACGATTGTGTTCAAGATCTCCTTGCTTTAGTAGTGACCAGGCCCCTATGAAATACTAGATCTCGCATTTCATGGTCCTTTCTGTTTTCTGCTGTGTCACATACAACCTTATAGGATTTCCCTAAACATCTTCAGGAATGACCATTAGGTTCCCCTGCTGACCCCGCGACTCAGCCACCATGGTAATAGGATAAAGGTTTCCCGAGTCTGGTAGTTTAAAAAAATCTCTCTTCTCCCTCTGTGGCGCAGTGGGAAGAGCATTTATTTGGAGTCATTTATTCAGCCATATTTATTGAATGCCTTCTCTGGGCCAAGCAAGAGACCAGGACCTCGGAATGCAAAAGGGAATGAGGGCCACAATCCCGGGGTTTATAATCTGTTTGAACTTCCAGTACTAAATTTTTGTATGCATGAGTATTTATTTTTTGACTTTTATTTTGTTTTCAAGGTTCCATTTTATAAGACAGTATCATCCTTTAAAAATTCTGTTGTTGTATTACATATTTTAAAAGATGGTCAGTTAAATCTCATCTCTTTGTTCCCAAAATACAGCCTAAAAGTGAACTTAAAGAGTTTGTGTTTGTTGGAAAGATCACACATGGATCTTTCATCCTTTATTATAACAACATCAGCAGTTTCTTTGTTCTGGTCAATATTCTAGCTTTTGCCATCTTGGATATGTGCCACTTGAAATGACATTTAGTCAAGCCTATGATGCAATTGATCTTTCAATTATTAGCAATCTGGAATGTAGCTGGATTTCAAGTAGAAAGAATGTCACGGACAGGCAACTTCCCAATATAAAACTGGCTGCTATCATAAGGAGGCAGGGACGGAACAAGGAGTCGAGGAGAAACATAGAGGCTTGTTTGTTTCTTTCACTAAGACAACTTTTCATTATCTCTCTGGATTGAGAAATATTCCTTTTTCTCAATTAGAAAAGTCTAGTGGTTGTGCCATCTTAGACATTTGGAATAAGATGCCAAATTTGCTGTATGTGTAGGTGTGTGTTATGCTGTTTAAAATAGATCATTCAAAATTATACAGAAGCTCAAAAATCTATTCCACTGGATAAATAACCAATCTTTATGACTCTTCCCGTCAAATTCAAGAAATAACTCCAATCGACTTGAATACACGATTAATTTGCAATATGTCAATACCTTTGGCCTACTACTAATTTTACAGTATTTGTGTAGCTTCTTTGGGACTGTTATAATTACAGCTAGAAGAAGAGATTTCCAAAAACCAACTAGAGTTCTTTAATTCAACATATGTTTTCTGCCTTCAGTTTATATGACTCACCATGACTTAAGAATTCATCTTCTAGGAATTTATCCTGAGGAAATAATGCAAACTGTAGAAAAAAATGTATATGTGTAATTTTATTATTACGATACTACTTAAAATTATTGCAATACTGAAGTCATATTATTGTAGTATTACTGTAATACTGTAATACTACAATAATACTACTTACAATACTACAATTAAAGTAGCAGTATTGCAATACTACTTAAAATTACAACTTAGAAAAACTGAAATGTTCCATTTAGGGAAATGGTTACGTAACTTATGTATTTACAGGTATGGCATATTAATCTTAAAATAACATTGACAAAGAGGTTTTCAGGGGCCGGCCTGGTGGCATAGGGGTTAAGGTTGTGTACTCCGCTTCATTGGCCTAGGGTTTGCTTGTTTGGATCCTGGGTGTGGACCTACACACCTCTCATCAACCCATGCCGTGGTGGCATCCCACTTAGACGAACTAGAAGGACTTACAACTAGGATATACAACTATGTGCTGGGGCTTTGGGGAGATAAAAAAAAAGAGGAAGACTGGCAATTGATGCTAGCTCAGGGCCAATCTTCCTCACCAAAAAAGCATAACTTAAAAAAAAAAAGGTTTAAAGACAGGATGAGGCAGATGATAAAAAGTTAAATTGTAAAAAATAATGAAATAGAAGGCAATATCAGCTATCACCGTTAGATGATAATTGTGAAAATGATAGTAGTAGTTCTCTGAGTATTGGGATTATGGGTTGTCAATATTTTTAGCTGTCTAATTTTTATGTTTTGTCACAATTTTTACAATGAATGCAAAATGTAATACCCCCCCTTCTAGTGAGAACTTTTAACTTCTACTCTTAAGTAAAGTAGTAAAATTAAAAAATTAATTTTTAAATTTGTCTTACAATTTTTATTTGTCTTACAATTGAAAGTTTGCACTATTTTATCAACCTCTCCTAATTTCCCCCACCTCAGTTCCTGGCAACTACTTTTCTATTCCCTGTTTCTATGAGTACACTTTTTTTTTTAGATGCCACATATAAGTGATACCATACAGTATTTGTCTTTCTTTTTCTGACTTATTTCATTTAGCATAATGCCCTCCAGCTTCATCCATGTTGTCACAAATGACAAGATTTCCTTCTTTTTTAAGGCTGAGTAATATTCAATGTTTTATGTATGTGTATATATATATCACATTTTCTTGATCCATTCATCCATTGACAAACACAGGTTGTTTCTATACCTTGGCTATTGTGAATAATGCTGCAATGAATATGGGGTTGCAAATATATCTTTGAGATAACGATTTTGTCTCCTTTGGATAAATACCCAGAAGTGGAACTGCTGGATCATATGGTACATATATTTTTAATTTTTTGAGGAACCTCCACACTGTTTTCTATAGTGGCTGCACCAATTTTACATTCCCACCAATAGTGCATGGGGGTTCCCTTTTCTTCACATCCCCACCAGTATTTGCTATCTCTTGTGCTTTTTTGATGATCGACATTCTAACACGTATGAGGCGATACCTCCAGGTTGTTTTGATTTGCATTTTCCTGATAATTAGCTGTGAGCATCTTTTTATGCACCTGTTGGCCATTTGTATGTCTTCTTTGGAAAAATATTTCTTTAGATCATCTGCCCATTTTCTAATTGTACTACTTATTTTTTTGCTATTGATTTC
Source organism: Equus quagga (assembly GCF_021613505.1). NCBI lineage: Eukaryota > Metazoa > Chordata > Mammalia > Perissodactyla > Equidae > Equus > Equus quagga. Next base: position 123,496,064 of record NC_060272.1, read on the forward strand.
TATCAGTTTCTTATATATTTAGGATATTAACCTCTTATCAGATATATAGTTCCGAAATATTTTTTTCCCATTCCATGGGTTGCCTTTTCATTTTGTTGATGATTTCCTTTGCTGAGCAGAGAAACTTTTTAGTTTGATGTAGTCCCACTTGTTTATTTTTACTTTTGTCATCATATCCCCAAAAATCATTGCCTAGACCAATGTCAAGGAGCTTTTTCCCTATATTTTCTTCTAGGAGTTTTACAGTTTTGGGTCTTTTAATTCTTTAAGACATTTTGAGTTAATTTTTGTGAGTGGTGTAAGATAAGGGTCCAATTTCATTCTCTTGCTTGTGAATATCGCATTTTCCCAGTATCATTACATTAATTTATTTCTGAATGTTGAACTAGTCTTGAATACCTCAGATAAGTCCCATTTGGTTGTGCTATATAATTCTTTTTGTACATTGTTGGATTGGATTGGCTAATATTTTGGTGAGGGTTTTTGCATCTATGGTCATGAGAGTTATTAGTCTGTAGTTTTGTGTTTTTTTTCTGGTCATGTCTTTATCTGGTTTTGGTTTTATAGTAATGGTATCCCCACAGAAGGAGGAAGGAAGCTGCAGTTACTAAATTCTTCATCTCCATTCTGTTTCACCTCCTATGCACACTGCTCCTTTTCTCCTTTCTATTACCCTGCTAGACACACCCGGATTAGATTCTTTCACCATCAAGATAACATTTTTTTGAAAGCTTTGCATTTAGTAAATTTTACTGAAGGTTTGGTATCCAAGGGTGGGAGAGGAGGATTAATGTGCCATGCCCCACAGCACAGCATGCAATTGAAATTTATGTTAGACATCCTTTCTCTTATATACCCTGTGCCATTTCAAATAATGTGAACTCTCTGGTTGTTCCACTTCCTCCATCCCCGGACTTTCATTGTATACAGGACTCTTCCTTCTTGTCTCTCTTCAGCTCTGCTTTCAAGAACCATTTGGCTTTATCATGTAAACAATTCAATTCTCTTCAGTAAGTTCTGGGCCTATGTTTGTGTATTAGCCAGGGCAGGCTGATATCAGTTGTTTAATAAAATAAACATTTAGTGTTTATGTTGTAGTTTGCTGTGGGTCCCCGGAGAGGCTCTGCTCCATGCGTTCATTCAGGGCATCAGGCTCCTTTTATGTAGAGGCTTTACCTTCTTCTTGACGCAAGAGAGGAAGAACTTGAAGGATGGCTCAAGAGATTTTAGGGTTAGGCCTGGAAGCATCATTTATTACTTCCTCCTACATTCTACTGTTCAGAACTCATTCACAAGTCCCACCTAACTGCAAGAGAGGGTGCAAAATGCTGTCTGATTGTGTGATCCAGAGAAAATGAACTGTTCTTTGATGAACATATAGGATTCTTTCTGTCACACTTTAAAAACATATTAGGTTGATCTGCTAAACAGAAGCCTAATCTGGGTCTCCACTCCTTTATGAGCATTTTAGTGAAAATTTCTTTCTTCTACCTGACCCCAGCATCTTAAGCATGTCTTCTTGTCTGATATGATATTGCCAAATCCCTTAGAAAGAAGTGCCTCCCATCAATTTTGTTTCTTCTTTTCATTGTCTGTTTATTTAAGTGCCTTAACCTGCCCTTTTTATTGCTTCTATATTTAGCCTAGTTCATGCAGTGTGCATATATAATTGCTACCTTTAAATTTTGCACTAATAACGCTCAAGGGATTTTTTTCTTATGAATTGATGCTATCTACTGGACTCTGAAATGATATCGGCCGTATTTAGTTCTGATTTTAACTAACAGGCTCAATGTTAATGTCTTTAGAGCTTTTTGACTGTTGCTGAAAATCTGTCCCCACATTTTGTGAAAGCCCACTTCTCTTCGTTGTCCCCAAGGATTCCCCAGTCACCTTTTTCAGTTTGTCAGCTGCTTTCTTTATTTTTATTTCTCGTCTGTTTCCAAATTATTCCCTTTAACTGCCTCGACTTCTTGCTCTTTTTTTTTTTTTTTTTTTTAACTTTGATTGCTCCCTGTGTTTCCATAATCAACTGGGTGGTTGTTTTTCACAACGTATGCACTCAGTCCCCCTAAGTGAAAGGAGTTAATGAGCACTTCAATTACCTCTGTTTGCTTCCCATTCCCTGACCTTCCCATTAATTTCAGTCTCCCAGTGTGTTTTATACATTATTGTTGTACTTTGTACAATTTTGTTTTTCAGAATTTTAATATGTGTATCAGTTTGACTTTGAATTCACTTTTTCTGAGCTATTTTGTGACAGTGTTTATCAAGCGTTTAGGGGGTTAGCCAAAGCTATGTGAACAAAGATTGTTTAAATTGAGCTCAGGAAAGGTTTTCTATGGACATGATGGGTCGAAGAGATGATAATTCTAATAACGCAGAAGGAGCAATAAAATATTTTGTTCAAATTTGGATTTTTTAATATCTCTCAAATGCAGCTATTTTAATGCATATATCAGTTTAGAGTCTGGCTACTAGCCTGCTGCTTTTGCTGGTGGGATTGTCTTTTTTTAAACTGACAAGTTGAATATAATGGGTGAGCTTAGTAGAGTTACCAATTCAACAAAATAACCAAAATAAGGTTTAAAAGACTCTTGGTGGTGATCATTTTATGAGGGGTAATTTCTTTGAAGGATATGGATAGAGAAATGTTTCTTGCCGAGTGAGGTTATGGAGTAGCTAACACTTTTATTTCCTTGACAGTAATAGGTATGTGGTTTATTGATAAGCTTCCCCCTCCCTAACATTCCAGGAACCTGTCCCCGCCACAGGGATGAGTTACGAGCATTACCAAGGCATGGCTAGTTAGTTTGGCCATTTTGCTTGGTTTAGAGATGGATGTGTGACCCACCCATGGCCAAAGAGAGCTCCACCAAAAATGTTTGCAGGAACTTTCAGGAAAAAGTACTTCCCCGACCCCTTAGTTGCTAGGCTGTAAGTTGGAGCTTCTGGGAGCTCTTGTTGCCATCATGTGAAGAGAGCTCTACCCAAGGACAAAACAGAATGAGGAGAGCAAAACTAAGAGGGAGAGAGACAAAATTCCCAGATGTCAGTTTCTCTCTCTCTCTCTCTTTTTTTTTTTTTTAAGATTTGCCCTGAACTAACATCTGTTGCCAATCTTTTTTTTTTTTTTCTTCTTCTCTCCAACTCCCCCCAGTACATAGTTGTATATTCTAGTTGTAGGCCCTTCTGGCTGTGCTATGTGCGACGCCACCTCAGCATGGCTTGATGAGCAGTGCTAGGTCTGTGCCCTTGATCTGAACTGGTAAAAACCTGGGCTGCTGAAGTGGAACATGCAAACTTAACCACTCAACCATGGGCCGGCCTCCTTGTTGGCATCTTTGAAGCCTTCATCTAGTTGTGTCTGAAGTGAGTTACCTCTTAGTTTTCTCAGAAAAGTAAGTCATGAAGTTACCTTTTAATTTAAGCTGATGTTGGTTGAGTTCCTTTCACTGACAACTAAAAGTGTACCAACTAAATCACTGACTACCTATATATATATTTTTAATATAGCGTTACCATGTTAGAATATTAATTTTAGGAGAACAAGGAAGGCCCTTCCCTATGTTGTTCACCATTTTATCTCTATTATATATCACAGTGACTGACACGAAGACGTGCTTAATAAATATCTATGGAATGAATGAATAAATGATTAATCTAATTAGTGAAATTTAATTTAATAATTTAGATCAAGCTGTTGGGCACCCATTTTGTGCAAGGCCTTATCTTAGGAGACAGGAAGATGATAAAAGGAATAACAGAAACAGAGACTGTGTCCTCTAGTTTCTGATTTTGTGCAGGCAGTGAGGTATAACAATAATTTAAGGCAGAGTAAGAGAAGGGGCTAACGGGTGTGAAAGTTGTATGTTAAAGAGCAGCCAAGTTGTCAAAGGGCTCTGGTTAGACTACCTGAATTTGAATCAATGCTCTACACTTGTTAAGAGAGGAACCTTGGATATATTACTTAAACTTGTTTCCTTATCTGTAATATGGGAGTAATATTTGTATGTCCTTTATAGATTTATTATGAGGACAAATCAAGATTTTCTCCTTAAAACAATTGAAATGCCTAGGATATATTAAGTACTCAGTAACTTTTAGCTGTTTTTATTTCAGCAAGCAGAGATAGCTGGAATATAAGTTAAATACTAAAGAAGAGAGAACTGGAAGTGAAGTCACCCTTGGAAGCTGAATATTTGTTATATTGCAAGCCAATAGCAACTATTAACAAAACCCCACGTACAAGGTTTGAAATATAAAATCATCCAGCAAAATCTTACTTTAGTGTTACGTGGGTTAGATTCATACAATGCTAGATATATTTTAGAAGAGATGAGTTAAGACATGCATCCTTGGTCAATAGAAGAAAGAAAGGACTTTTACATTATATTTTTAAGAATTTTAATAAGAAACAATTTAGCATTTTAAACTCTGAGTGATCATGATAATGTTGGATTTTTACTAGATATTCTGCAGGAGGAAATGAAAAAAAAAGGATTTTTCAAAAATAAATACTTTCCCTTGTCTTGCTATATAAGGTAGACATGCAGAAGATTAATTATTATATAGTTAGATGGAGATGGACTTCTGGATTCATTAATATACAATGCTTAAATCTCATAAAATTTGATGAAATTTTGCAAAGTCTCATTCAGAAGTAAATGTCCTTTTAAGTCATGAAATGCTTTTTATAATTACTTTTTTTTTGCTTTAATCTGCAACTCATGGTAAAGTAGTAGTTTCCCGAGAGTCTCCAGATACAAAGGAAAATGGAGTCCCATTAATGGAAAGAAAGTAGCTTCAAATATGCTTGGTACTGATGGCCTACCTATTTCAGAAACATGGGGACATTTCCTCTTGATTCAGGGGTCTCTGGAGAGAATGAAACAGCATGGTGTAGTGGAGGAAAGAACACAGGCATTGGAAATCTTAACAAGAATATTTTAAAGTTGTGTGACCTTGGGCAAAATAACCTTTTTGAGCCCAAGGTTCCCCATGAGTAGAAAGAAGTAACAACATTAACTTCATCGTGTTTTTGTGAGGATTAAAGACAGTATTTACAGGGTGACATTCATGTTTTTTGGCAAATGATAGGTGATCGATGTATGATAGCTATTCTTATAAATTATCCATTATCTCCAGTTATTAATAACAAAAATATATTAATGAGATTCTATTTCAGATCTTATGCAGTAATGGGAAATATTACACACGTCAAAATAAAAGTAAAAGAATAAGTGACTGCTGGAAATTCAAAGGCAGAAAGATGTGAATAAATAAAGCTATTGAGACAAACGTTAAGTAGCAACTTGCAAGATTTTGGTAGATGTTGATTGAGTCTTAGCTGATATCACAGCTGATGAATAGCTACAGCCACGTTGAGCACTGTGGCCTAACTTTTTCATAGCTGCAGCCTGCTCCAAAGGTGAAGTGGACGGAGGTTTTCCAGACGAAGATTGAGACGATGAAACAGCTGTTCTCCACTTCCTCTTCTTCTCAGCCTGTATGCCTTTCTTGTACAGCCTATAAAGTAAGCATAAGTCTAGTTTCTTCCAGGAGCCAGATTTCCTGTCTTAGCATTCTCTGTCCAACTTTTCTGCCCTTGTTCCTACAGTCTTTTCTGGCCTCCTCTTCTGACCTTCCACTCTATCCAGTTTCTGTTTCTTGTTTGTTTAATGAAATGCTCTCTTACGTTCTCAAACCTAAGTTTCCTCCAGGGCCCTCTCAATTCACCTCACACCATGGAAGGACATAACTCTCCTTAAGAATTATAAAATACAGACTGGAATTTTAAAAGCAGTTAATCTTTGGCTCTAAGAACTCTTCATTGTCTTAGATTGAAACTGATCAACCCCCCAGATTTACATTTTAACATGTATAACATTATCCACTGGCCCAGGGTTATCCTTAAGAAGTCAGATTTTTTTTGTTTTCTCTTTTTTAATGAAACACTTCACGAATGTATGTCGTTCATGCGTAGGCACCATGTTAATCTTCTCTGTATCATTCCAATTTTAGTATATAAGCTGCTGAAATGAGCACTCTTTTCTTTCTTTTTTTGAGAAGAGTATCTCTTGCTGTATATATGGTCTATTTGCAATAGATTAAAACTTATTTTTACTTTAGGGGATACACATTTTTTCCTCTGTGTTTTCTTTTTTTCCTAGAAAAAAATCTTGCAAAGTAGTCTATCACATAAAAAAGATAAATTAGAGCTGATCTTGTTGAGGGGTAAGTGGGAGCAGACCTCTGTTCTTTCATTCCCATCATTTCCAGGGCCCCTGTAGTACCTCTGAGGAACCCCATGCCTGGGAAACACATTAACAAACTCTTGGGTTAGTGAAAAGAGTTATTAACTGGAATTTTGAAGACGAGTTTTAGCTTTAGTTCTAACATCAGATTGGTCTGTGTCACTGATAGGGTTAATTGTTTCATCTGTAAAACAAGGGTTTAGAACAGTGGTTCTCAATTTGGGCTGCGTATGAGAATCACCTGGGGAGCTTTTAAAAATCCTGATGTTTAGGCCTCACTCTGTACCAATTAAATTAGAGTCTCTGGGGCGTGACCCAGGCAACGGCATTTTAGAAAGCTCCCTGGGTGATTCCAATGTGCAACCAAGTTTCAAAACCTCCGAAGAATTTTTGAGCAATAATGTTCCACAAGCCTATGGGTCTGTGCAGCTTGTTTTGGTAGATGTAGTTAAAATGTGCAGAGTCATTTATTTATAGATAGTTCTCAGCGAGGAGTGGGGATGAAGGTGGGCATAAAGATTGAAACCTAGGAAAAAACATTTTTTTGATTATCTTAATAGCTCAGTGTGTTGGGCAAAACACTTAACTTTTTATATCCCAGATGGGAGTGATTTTAACTTCCTGTAAAATGAGGCTCTCAACTGAGAAATCATATTTAAATGCAACGTTATTATTTTTATACCAATAATGACACCATTTGTTGATATGATCAGCCAAGAATTACACCTAAATATTTTATTCACAAAATAAATAGAAAAGGCAGGTTGACTACTGAAATGTAAAATTTGGTTAATATCTCTCGGTTGGTGGTATAGATTGAAGACAGATTGAAGTAACGTGCTGATAACAATGGCAGTCTCTGATACTGAGATGTTGATTGTAAGTGCTCTCATCAAAAAGGCAAAGGAAAGGGGCTGGCCCCGTGGCTGAGTGGTTACGTTCGCGCGCTCCGCTGCAGGCGGCCCAGTATTTCGTCGGTTCGTAATCCTGGGTGCGGACATGGCTCTGCTCGTCAGACCACGCTGAGGCAGCGTCCCACATGCCACAACTAGAGGAACCCACAACGAAGAATACACAACTATGTACCGGGGGGCTTATGGGGAGAAAAAGGAAAAAATTAAAAAAAAAATCTTTAAAAAAAAATTAAAAAAAAAAATTAAAAAAAAAAAGGCAAAGGAAAAAACAGGATTACTGCCATGTGCTTCTTGTCAGTTATGACTAACTATTGTTTCAGTAGAGTTTTCAAATTAGAAAAAAATTTCACAGTATTGGTAAGCAATTGATCCTAAAAGATATACAAATTGAATGATAATTATTCAGGCTATAATCTCCAAATGTCAAGTGAACTTATTATGATTGGGTAAGTTAAAACGAATACCAAATAGTTTAAAAATGATAGCACAGAACAAAATGACTGATACTAGGTATGTTAGATGTATAACTAAACAGAACTACCTTTTCATTTTATTATTACCAATGCCATTTACATATTTCCTTTCATTTTTGGGCAGCTAATAGGTATTGAGGATTCACGTGCTTTAATCTCCCCTTTTAACAAGGTAGTTCTTTTCTGGAAGTTGGTAACCTTTAAATAAAAGAAAAAGTGCAATTATCACTTGTGGAAGGATGATATATTAATAATTTTGTGACCTTGTCCTTAGACTTTTTGCTGGAATAGGTTTACAACAACCGAATAAAAAATAATTTTACACGTTTTCTAGACAGAAAAGTCAGCTAGTGCTTTGTGTTTTTGTGCTCTAGTCCTTTTCACCCCAGAAAAAAGTTTACACGCATGTTTTTATGTGGAAGTGCCCGAAGAGGTTGGGCAATAAGCCCCAACACTGACTTGACAGACTAGGAGAAAGTGCGTAGAGATAATTCACACAACGTGGAATTGAGCCAGTAGCAGCATTGGCTATCTCTGAAGGAACCATATTAACAAGGACAATGAGGGCTTTTCCCAATGGCCATGGGTGACCACTGTGGAGAACTTCCTCTGTTTTTCTGGGACTTTGTAAGTTATGATGTCTTGGTACCATATAAAATGAATGCATGACTGAGAAGAATTGGGCTGTGGAGGGAAGGGAGAAAGAGAGAGAGAGAGAGAGACAGGCAGGCAGGCAGGGGAGTAGAATGGAGCAATGAAACACAGAAATTATTGATGTTGTTCTTTTCACCAAACTTGGCCAGTGGAGACCAAGTGGAGACTGGAGCTAAACATAATTTGGTTTAGATAAATTAAAGGTATATAAGATTTCCTGTACTTTGTGTGTTATATAGCACAACTTTCATTGTCACATACCTTTGAAAATGTATAATTGGTACAAATAAAGCTCAATATTTGGTCATTAGTAAGTTGCCTCTTTTTAGAGAACAAATCTCGGAAACACCTCCATGATGTCTTCTTAGTTTGCCCAGTTCTGTAGTGACCCCTTCCTACTCTGAACTTGATTTCATGACTTATGAATACCTGCTTTGTGACTGTTTTCTTAGTTTCCTCATCATGTAACTGACATTTTATTAACATATCTAGATTTCAAACTTCCACTGTGATAGGATTGCCTAAAAAGAGAAGTTGAGCTAATGAGTGTATGAATATTGCTCTAGACTAAGCTCTGGACTGGAGGGCAGGAACTAACAATACCGTTTATCCATGTGTTTTCAGCTGACAGCACGGTGCAGGCACATAGGAAGAGCTCAGCATGTGTTTGTTGAAGGACTGCATGGAATAGACTGAACCTGAAATGAGGGCACAAATACATGTAACCACTTGAAGAGTTGATTGATCCATATCTCATGAAGGGTTAGTCTATTATACCCAGATAAGAATTTCTAATCCAGCATGATATGTGCTTTTGACTAATATATTGAGGCAACTAGTCTGATTAATGTCAGTAATAGAGGGAACTTTGATCAGATCTCGCAAATCATGGTCTCTTCCTAATTTTTCAACCAAGTCTCATATTTTTTATTTTTTATCTTTTCTGCAAAAATGAAGATGGCAATCCCTCACCAACACGCACACTCAATTTTTCTCAAGCTCTGTCATTTTTCCCTGAGAGTTTTATTTTGAGTTGCCCCAAATCGTCCTATCATGCTGCTGCATTTTATCTCAGGCGAATCTGAGAGGTGAAATCTAGAGGTTCTTTTGGTAGAGAAAATCTAGGAACTTCTTGTAAAGTATTTCTGTGACCGTTTAAATTAAATCTTTGACACTTCTCTCCATTGAGATACAGGGTCACTCGCCTTGTATTTGGGTGGGCTTGTGTCTGCTGAAATCAAGAAAATATGGCAGAAGTGACATTCTGTGACTTCTGAGACAGATCATATAAGGCCACGGGTGTTCTGACTTGTTTGTCGAAACAACTAGCTGTGGTGTGAGAAGTCTGACTATTCTGAGGCCCCAAGGTGGAGAGGCCGTGTGTAGATGTGCTCAGCTAAGCATCTCACCTGAGGCCAGCTTTCCAGCCATCCTTTCCAAGGTGCCACATGTATGGATGAAGAAGCCATCTTGAAAGTGGGTTTCAGCCTCAGCAGTTCTAGCTCCAGCTATTTGAGTCACCCCCAGCTGAGGCCCAAAACATCAAAGCGCAGAAACAAACTGTGCTCTCTCTGAATTCATGACCCACATTTTCTGTGAGCATAGTAAAAATGCTTGTTTTATGCCACTAAGTTTTTGGGTGATGTTTCAATGCAAGAATAGTAACTGGAACAATTTCAATACCAAATTTTGTATACCAAGGGATATATTTAATTTTAAAAAGTTAAATCAAACTATTTTTGTATTTTTCTTTTTATAAGTAATATGTCATTTCGAATTTAATGTGGAAAACTTCAAATGTGCTTTATTTTCTCTATCGTTTTAAAGTTCGAAATCACTAAATGATAAATTCAATGTTTCAGTGTATTTTGAGGACATGTGGAAAATATATCAGTTATTTTTAGCTGCTACCCTTTTTTGGGGAGGGTGGGAGGGAAGAAGAAATAAAAGTCCCTCTATAGCACTGCTTTCTATTTTCACTGTTCCTGGAGCGATTACTGTGGAGGGCTGAGTTAGCCAGAATCTCTCGACGGCGTTTTTCCACTGGAGTCACTTCTGGCATATGCTAGTATATGTGACGGGATAAAGGGTCTGCATGGGGGAACGACTGGGAACTGTTGTATCCTATACGCTGTTCTTAGGAAGTCATGATGAATATTCGCATACTGACTAATCTGAGGGGTCCTAAAAGAAGGAAATCTGGGTGACTCTGTTTAACCCGTGTTTCTAAACTCTTTTGACCATGTCCAGGCCATTTGACCACAGAACACATTCATAGAACACATCTTTTAATATCTAGTGTTTTATGTTACCAGTTTAGAAAATTCTGATTGTTCTAGATGGAGTAGTAGTTAGTCAATATGCAAAGAATGTGTTTCATTGTTTTTCTTTCATTCATATACAGTCCTTCAAATTTATGAAGTATACAAGAACATCAATGATGAACTTTAGAACTCCAAAGAATGAATGAATGATAAATGTGAAGAGAAAATGCAGGAGGTAGGACCAGAAAGGAAGGCAGAAACACCAATTCAAAGTATTAGAAATAATCTAGGTCTGATATTATTAACCATCATCCCCTTTCCCAGCTTCATTCCTCCTACTTAGTTCCAGGGATTTTTTCAGAATTTCCAGGAGAAGCACAAAAAGCATTTGAAATAGGCATGTTTAACACTATGATTATTTAAATTTGCTTTTAGTTGTATCATTTAACTGTCTTGATATTTCAAATAGCAATAGGGGAGGGTGTGAGCATAAGCATAACAGTTGAGAGCTCCAGGTCTAGGCAGAGCAAACAATTGACAATTTTGGACAGTGAGGTAACACCTTGGCATTCCAGTCTAGTTGGGAAATGGTATATTCTGGTCAACCACGTTTCTAGTTACTTCATTTTTGACAGTGAAACTGATATTAGGGCATAGGTGTGAAGGTTGAACAGTAGAACTCTCTGGATTGATTTTTCAAGTGGTGTATACATTTTTAGAAAAGCAACACTCTAACAGCTACAAATCTTTAATAGAGTTGCTAGACCATCAACTGACATGTCAACACACCTTGAAAGAGGCTTCATCAAACGTAAAGGTAAAGTCCTGTCAGATGATGTTAGCAAAGCCAAATAAACTCACAGGAAGAAGGAAATATTTCTCCTAAATACCCTAGTGTTATAAAATACAATTGTTCGAGAATCCTTGAGAAGGTGTTTCAGATATGAAGTCTGGGTAAAAGTGGAAGAGATTGAAAAGGCAATAAGGTAAATGAAAGCACTTCTCAAAAGATTTAAATGGAGAGTGATAAAAATGTCAAAGTGAAGCTGCACTTAATAAAGGGAAAAAAACCCCCCAAAACTCTAGAGTTACTTTAAGCTGAATCAACTGTGGTTTCCATAGGGTGAATGCAAAGTTAAGAAAGATAGTACTTCATAGGCTTGGGGAAATGAAAGACATGTTGTTAATACTAACTTAAATTAGGCCAGAAACTGCTTTATTTAGATAGTTTTTGACAAAAAAGAATTCTATGGTCAAAGAAGTTCAGGAAAGTTGCATCAAAAAAAGTTAGAAATCTTTTTACTGCAAGGTTTTTGTGGTGTTAATATATTAATGTGTATTGTGAATCGTTCTGACATGCGTCTATTATACAGTGTTTCCAAAAGTCACTTGACTACAGAATTTTCTTTTCTTTTTTTTAAGAGGTAACCTCTTTGAGGACTTGGGTTCCAAGGGGTCAAGCTTCGGGAAACACTGATTTAGCCCTTCTGTTCAACAAAGGTCTTATTGACCTTATAGTGAGACTTGCCGACACATGGTCTGTAGGCTCCTCATGGTCCCTGCTCTCTGTATTTGTAGCTCTAATTATCATATCTAGTTTAGGGGAAACTTGTGCCTTTCCTTGACTTAAATCACTGACTTAATTTTTCTGCTTTATGAAATTCGGATTATTACCTTTTGTAGAGAAGAATGGAATGAAGAAAGGTAGGCAGGCTCTCTCGAGGTCACGTGATGCATACGTTACTATGTTAGAATTTGAAATTTATACTTCTTTTCCCCACTCTGCTTAGTGTTGCCTTCCAGATTAAAAAAAATAAATAAAAATAATACTGTATTGCATATTTGAAAGTTCATATGAGAGTAGATCTTAAAAGCCCTCATCACAAGAAAGAAAATTTGTAATTATGTATGACATTGGATGTTAACTAGACTTATTGTGGTGAGCATTTTGCAATATATGCAAATATTGAAGCATGTTGTACACCTGAAACTAATATAATATGTCAGTTATACCTCAATAAAAATTAAAAAATAAATGAAAGGAAAAGAAAATACTGATTCTTAAATAAATAATAAAAATCCAGGTTAAAAAAAAAGTTCTGTTTTTGGTTAACAAGTGAGTTCTGACTTGGATTGAATCCCTCTTCTCTGAATAGGACTCTGGTCTGACTTGAACTTTGAGAAAAAAGTCTGAAGTGTTTAATGAAAGACTGTATATATCTAAAATGGGGTCTGCTTATTGGATAATAGGGATCATGCCAGCAGATAACAAAGAAAGAAAGGAAAACTTGTTTCCGGTTTTGAATAAAATAAAGAAGACTTTTTCAAAGTGAGTAAACTTTCCAAATTGAATAATCGCGAAAAGTCAAATCCTAAAAATGAATATATTTTGAAGGATTTTAGAGATATTTTATTTCAGATGCAGAATTATTCAAAAGATGGTTGGAAATGTGGGTGTGGACCTTGGGAGGAAGGACTGGCTGTGGAAAGACTGGTCCTCTTCATAAACGGGAAGTTCAAAGATCAGGGAGGAGCTACAGTTACATCAATGATTCTCAAGTTAGACCTCTCACTCTGTCTTATGCTTCTCCATACCTTTGCATGCTTTTACTGCTTTCTTTTTCTGCTGTACAAAGTCATCTTTGTGAGTCATATATCTACTTATGGAACACCAATGGGATTGTCTAGTTCTGTGGTCCATTTGTAGAGGGCGAGTAATTCCCTGGCAGGGACCTTCTTTCCTAAGGCCTGATTTTACTGTTCGTGGTAGTGCGGGTCTGTTTGTTTGTTTGCTTATTTTTCCAAGACCAAGTGGCATTGTCTTACTCACATGCTTTCCCCCATCTACCATTTTGAATTGCCCTAAACGCTTCTTTGCATGTGGACAGTCCTGCTAAGCAACTGAAAGTAGATTGATCTATCTGAAAACTTATTTGTTTCCACAGCAAATATACACCATATATTCCTAGTTTGTGGAAATTACACGTTGAGATCTACAAATGTCCTAATATAAAGTTTTAAGGAGGGCACGTAGGAGAAGAAGAGGCAGTTGAATTTCCTGAAATCAACCTCTGTGAGGAAAGCATGCAAGAACTCCCAGAAGTGTCCTCTCCTAAATTTGCTTATTTACTTTTCCGTTCATGTTCTAGGAAAGTGAGCTCTTCACCCTGAAAAATTCAGGCAATGTGTTGTCTTCTAAACAAACAAACAAAAAGTCAGCTCACCACTTCTTCCTCTTTTGTGTTTAGGAGGAGTGTTTGCCCCTATGCGATTCTCTGGTAATAAGGTAGATCTTTGGTGAGTGAATGAGATGTCTTGTGTGGGATGACACGGTTCTCTGGGAATGGGTGAGCACCAACACTGATAAGTGTGAATATGATTAGAGACAGATATGAACCTCCCCTCCCCACTGTAAAACTTTGAAACCCTAAAGAGAAAAAGTCCAGCTACTCAGAAAGTGGATTTTCAAGTGCATTCTCTTGATAGTACCTCTCGCTTTTTTTCTTGTTTGCTGGCTTGTTTATGGTTTATTCCCATCCCTTCTGCATGTACTTGGGAAGGTAAAATACATGTTTACTGCTGCATTCTCAGTGTCTAAAATAGTGCTAGACACATAGTAGGTTTTCAGTTAACATTTGCTGAATGAATGTCTGGATTAATAAAGAAACATTCATCTTTATTTTAAGGGGAGGAAATTGAGCTAGCTGAGGGTAAGTGATTTACCAAAGGTCTTATAACAAGTTCAGAGTGAGACCTGAAATAGAATGCTGTCTGCAGATTCTCAAATCAGTGCAACAGGCCTGTGTGTCTTCCATTTTGTCTATTATAACTGCATGCTTATGCAAAAAAGCATTTGGAATTTCAGACATTGTATGCCAGGCCTAAGATTAGTTGTGTTTGAGGATGAATCCCTGTTTAATAGTGTTTATAACCCATTGACATTGCAATTTTTGGATTGTCTGAGATATTTCCTCATACTTTAGGGCACTGAATAAACCTTATAAATATAGATCTTGTATTCATCTTCGATTACATAGAACTCTAGCAATATTCTTCCACTAGATGATATAATACACAATTATGATATTGATTTAAGAAATAGATTTGTATTATTATTCATGAATTATTTTGATTCTAAATCTATATCATATGAATTTTATTTGTGTATTATTTTGCTCAGATAGTTATGTTTTTTATTGTAAATGGCTTAATTCACATTTTCCTCTTTTACTTTAGTATCAAAATGTGGTTGATTTTGTGGACTAAGTTAACTATTTACATTATTTCTTTCCTTCCCTCCTCCCTCCCTCCTTCCTTCCTTCTTTCTTTCTTCCATGACTCAGCAATTCTCTACTTTTTGGAGCGTTGGCAATGCCCTATTCTTGACCAGTGTGATGGTTACACAGCATTTAGCTATATAATTACTAGTAGTTTTTTTCACAAATACAGCCCTATCTGTAAGTAAAATATTGAGCTCTGATCATTGCAACTTTTGGAACTACAGAAGGATTTCCCCAAGATTTTTTAAAAATTGATTTTCCTTAGAAAAAACAAAAGTGAGGATCATGAAAAATTAAAAACTATTTGATTCAGAATGTAATCTTTTGATCACATATACAAGAGTAGATGTTGCTTTTTGTTGTAGAATAATTAAACTTTAGTTCAAAAAAAAGAAAAGAACCAAAAGGTAGGATACAGCTTCTAATGAGCTAGTCTTGAGAGTAAATAAGCCAATTGGGAATGAACTCCCACTTCTGAAAATGCAACCTGGAGGGACGTATTCACTCTGATTCTTGATGATGGAAGCCGGGGGATAAAACTTACATAAGGAATGAATTCTGATTGTATTCTTGAGACTGCGTGTGTCTTGTCCATGTTGCTTTGAGACTCACAGCAACTCTTTGTCTTTCTCCTCAACAAACAAGGATTGGAATTGGGACCTACTAAGCAGGGGTCCAAGTGTTCTTTCCACTCCCCCAAACTCTGTCATTGTTCTGCGACTTGGGCTCTGCCTGTGGACTGGCACAGATATTTAACTTTAGAGAAAAGACAAGAATGACATTTTAAATAACAATTCTTGAGAAATTTATTCTTTAAATTGCTTGATATTTGTTGGTCTCCTAAAATCTGCAAAGCTCCCTGAGAGCACGTTAGAGATATAAAGAAATGTGAAGATCACATGTCCCGAGGACAGTAGCTAGCACATTCTTATTTGTTGATGGAACGAATGGTGAGTATGAAAGGAAGGAAGGATGGAAGGACACAAGGAAGGAAGGAAAGAAGGGCAGAGAATTGGAAAAAACATTTATGAATGACTGTTACAAGTTGAAGTAAAGTGGATGCTGTAAGAGTAGGACAACCCTACTGTTGTGGAATGTTATGGAGAGAGTTAACACACAGTTGGGAGGGAACACAGGAGAATTTATGGAGTAGTAGATCAAATGTAAGATGACTTTTGAAGGTTTACAACCAGGACATATTTCATGAAGAAGTTGGCAGTTGAAGTAAGTGGAATATAAGTTTTAAATAATATTGGATTTCCTTTTTTGTTGTTCTTTTTTACAAATTGCAATGAGAACAGTGAATCCTCCTTAATTTGGATACTCTTTATTTGGAAACTGGGGTAATTTAAATAAAATCTCTCTTCCTGAGCAAGGGTAGGATTTCCTTATCAATCTTATCTTCATTTTTAATGCAATTTCGTACTATAAGACTTTGACAGTTTACGTGGAGTAGTGCCTGGCATTTAGTAAGTGCTCAAGTTCATTACTTGACTGATTTGGTATCAAGTCATAGTCACAGAAAGCTATGAACTAGGAAATCCTACTTTTCTGGTTCCTGTCTTTATCCCCTTTACTGGTTTTTCCTCAGGCTCAGTTCTTGGACTTCTTCTATTCTATGCCTGCTCTGACTGTTGTGATCATCCAGGCTCACGGCTTCAAATACCGTCTACATACTGACCATTCCCAAATGCACAGCTCTAGCCTGGAATTCTCCTCTGAACTCCAAGCTCCTATATATAGTACTGATGTTTCATCTTCTCTTAGCTATCTAATAGTCATTTCAAACATATCATATCCAAAATGAATTCCTCTGTCTGCTCCTAGCAAAGTGTCCCCACCTCGTCTAATGCCACCTGGATCCCTCCCATTGCTCAAATCAAAGACCTTGGCGTCATCGTTGATACCTTTCCTTCTTTTATACCCCAAATCCAATAAGTTAACAAATCTGTTGCCTCCATATTCAAAACACATTCAGAATCTGACCACTTCTCCTGATTTCCATTGCCACCACTCTGGCTCAGTCCACTACCATCTCTCCCCTGGGTAGCTGTACTTCCTTCCTACACCTGTCTCTTTGTTTGCACACTTCATTCAGCTGACACGGGAACAATCTATTCTCTGCACTTGAGCCAGAGTGATCCTGTTAAAAGGTATGTCTGGTCATGTCATTTGTCTCCTTAAAATCCTCCAATGGCTCCCATCTCACTGTGAGAAGCCTACAAGGCCCTAAATGATCTGTCCTTACCATTCTCTTATGTCATCTCCTTGTTTATTTCATGCCAGACACACCTGCTTCCTTGCTGTGCCTTGAGAACACTAAATGCCTTCCTGCCTCAAGACCCTTGTTTTTTGTTGTTGCCTCTCCACAAAAAATTCTTCCCTCACTTCCTTCACGCCTGTGCTCAGGTGTCTGCTTCTCAGTGAGACTCTCTCTGTCCACACTATTTAAAATCGAGACCCTACAGAGTGTCCATCTCCTTTACTTTTTCTCCATAGCACTTATCACCATCTAACACACAGATTTTACATGCCTGTTATGCCTATTGTGTTCCCTTTATAATAGAAGTACCCCGAGGATGTGGATCTTTATTTTGTCCACTGCTCTATCCTAGTGCCTACAAGAGCACCTGGTACCTAGTAGATACATAAATGTTTGTTGGGAAATGAATTGTATACAATAACTATGTGAGCCTGAGGTTTTGTATGTTTATTTCCTCGTATTTATTATAATTTTATATCTTCATTTTAACATTTCTGTATTCATAAATTGGGTGGACTGGGACATAGGGATTTTTTTGGTTACTATGGGCTTCTGGCAGTGATGGGCTGCAGCTGGCTGACACAGGTTCTCCAGAGCTGATTATACACATCTCTTTGCAACTCTACATCTGGTAACATCATGGTATTAGCCATAGTGGGAGTATTTACATCTCAGAAATTGGCAAACAGCACACATTAGGTCTTCTCCTCAGAAGTTGGGTTGTTCCATATTGCAGCACACCCTCGTTGTTGAATAAAGTGGGGAAGGCCAAGGAAGGTGATTTGATACTGGAGATACCTAACCCTTCAGCTACAGGCCGTAGCCAGGTCCTTTGCTGTATAAAGCTCTAGGACTTCATTTAGTCAGCCATGGTTAAGGAAATCATTGCTCCGTAAGGGAGACAAACCGGTAGAATCTGCATTGGAGAAGAAGTTCAGTAGTCACAGGATGGGAAAGGGCAAAAGAAAGATTGGTAATTGTTATTTGAGGCAGTCAGTACCTTCACGAACCTGTTCTAGTTGGTGACTGAATGGATAAAGGTGTAGGATCTATGTCCTTGACAATGGAGGAGAGATAATGGCTAAATAGTGAGAGGACCTCAGCCACAATGGGTTAGATGTGAGGAAATGGTTACACTTCTAACAAGGAACTGGAAATCTGGACAGGGACACTGTGCAGAATATTAGGGATGGAATACTATCTGTGACACAGTGTCTTGGGAAGACTAATAATTTAACACCCATTAATTTTGTTTATTGCCCTTCAGTTTTTATTCAACCCTTAGAGCAAGGCTTCTAAGGTTGGAGAATGCATCCGCATCACCTGGGGGACTGGTTAGAACACAGATTGCTGGTTCCATTCTAGAGTTTTTGATTTAGTAGCTCTGGAGAAAGGCCTGAGAATATGCCTGTCCAACAAGGTTTCAGGAGACGCTGAAACTCCAGGTCTAGAGATCTCACTTTGAGAACCACTGATTTAAAGGAAAAGCATGGGGCAGGCGGGAAAGGGAGAGACTGAGGACTGATGGTGGCCATGCCTGCCTCCCTAATGTGGTTCTGAGCAAGTCACCCAGAGTCCCAAACTCATTCACCTCAAAAGTCCTGCAGTTAGGGGTTGGCCCCGTGACTGAGTGGTTAAGTTTGTGCGTTCCACTTCAGTGGCCTGGGGTTCCCTGGTTTGGATCCTAACAGACCTAACACCACTCATCAGGCCATGCTGAGGCAGCATCCCACAGAGAAGAACTAGAATGACCTACAACTAGGATATGCAACTATGTAGTGGGGCTTTGGGGAGAAAAAATAAAAGAGAGAGATTGGCAACAAGTGTTGCTTAGGACCGATCTTCCTCACCAAAAAAAAGCATGCTTAAAAGAAAGTCCTGCAGTTAGCCAGACCCTTACTCTTTGGAAGACAATTCAGCTTCCTTGGTGATCATATTCCTCCTTCCTTCTAAGGTGGCTCATTCCTCCCAATGGAATCTAAGATTTTTCTTGAGAAGAGTTCTGATTAATCGATTTTCTCATTACAGTTCCAGTAATAGTTATGATTCTTGTAATATTTTATTCTCTCTGACTGGCAAGTCTTTCAGCTCTGAGTTTAGTCACTTGACGCTGAGACAATACAGTCTCAGTGATGATTAAGATGCCAGTTCTCATTCCCAGCCCAGTGGGTATCAGGTGTATGGGAAACAAGACTCATTCTGGGCTCTGCTAGTTAGGGACCCGAGCTAAGGACACATCTACGTTTTCAAAGATTGTGTGTGTATATGTGTGTGTGTGTGTGTGTGTGTGTGAGAGAGAGAGAGAGAGAGAGAGAGAGAGAGAGATGAGGCACAGGAGCATGTGACCGAGGCTTTAGGCAGAAGGAAGTATCAAGAACTGTAGTTGGGAAGAATGAGGAAAATAGGGACTACTGTGAATGCTATATTTGTCCCTTATTATAAGGTCACAGTCATCTAATCATTAATAAAAATATGTTAACATCTTCTAAGCTTTTGATATACTGATATAACTTATTTTCTAATTATATTATATTATACATACCTTAAAAACCTATTCGTTGAAAAATCTCTCTCAAGGATCTCTACAAGTCTCACTCAAAGAATGAAAGATGCTCTGTTGAACTTGTAAGCCTTTGTTTGGATAAAGATGGTATTTTGAGGCACAAAATTACATTTCTTCTAAAAGTATCCTAACATGTTGAATTTCCTTTAACTTAGATAGGTTTTTCCAATTAGTCCAAATTGTGGAGGTTTTTCTCTCTTCACCAATCCTTTGGTCTTCCAAGCTGTATTAGGTGAAATCAAAGTTAAAAGTTTAGTGGCGAGTTGTGCACATAGGAAGAGTGTAAAGGTTAGGAAGATATTTGCACCACAGCCTGGAACACACCTAGCTTTCATTTGCTAGCTCTTGGCTTTCCAGTATTCTACTACGTAAGTAGATTTGCACTGCATTAGTAGTTCTCTACCCCAACCACACATGAGAAGCACCCTTTGGGAACAGTAACTTCTTAGTTCAACCCCAGATCTTCTAGTTTAATTGGTCTAGGATGGGATTGGGAATCGGAAATTTTTAAAGCTCTTCCTAGATGATTTCAACGGGCAGCCACGTTGAGGACCACTGCACCAGAGAAGAGTAAAAATCATGATAGCTTAGAATAGATCAGCGAATACCTCTGGACAAGTTTTCAAGACCAGGGGCCAAATCTGATGATTCTCTCTGATTTATAGTTCACGTCAGCTCTTTACCGTAAATATCATATTTAAACTCATTGTGATCTTGTGACATGAGAGAAGAAGACGATGCTCTACTCATCTTCTCAGAAGAGAATGCTGAGACTTTATACTAATTTCGTAAATTTTGTTAGCTACTTAAGTGAGTAATTTTCAGAAGATTTTTGTCGGGTTATGTTTTGCTAAACACTGAACTGGAAATTTTCAATTTCATAGTATAAAGATGCTACATTTGATTTCATAGACTGAGGATGGCACATTTCCATTTTTTTTGTTTTTTAGGAAGATTCACCCTGAGCTGACATCCGTTGCCAATCTTCCTCTTTTTTCGCTTGAGGAGGGTTAGCTCTGAGCTAACATCTGTGCCAGTCCTCTGTTTTGTATGTAGGATGCCTCCATAGCATGGCTGATGAGCAGAGTAGGCCCATGCCCAGGATCAAACCTGCGAACCTGGGCAGCCAGAAGAAGAGCATGCAGAAATTTAACCTCTTGGAGATGGGGCCAGTTCCTTGCATTTTTAATTAAATACTTTCTTTCCGTACACAAATTTGACCCTGGGTGGATTCAGACTTATCTGATGTTTTCTCTTCGTTTGCAGCCAGCATTAGTTGTAAAGAATTTCAGGCACAGTTTGCTTTTATCATCCTTGTTATTTTGACTTATTCATCACATTCAGGATGTTTACAGTACATTCCTAACTTTGGGGCCATTATTAAGCTCAGAAGTGACATTAACCTTCCCAGAGAGAATTGTTGACACAGGAAGGCTGACAGCCTGATTCTCTAATATGAAATCACAGGTTTGAAAGGTGGGGAAATTGACCTTGAAATCTTCCTTTTGCCGCCTGCTGGACTCTGAGCAGTCAAAGTCATTCAGACTGAAGGGCAAGCTGGGCCACTCGCTCTTTGCCTTTCACTATGGTTTTTGTGGCAGACCAAACCTCCATTAGAAGACTATTGGGAAATGCCACAAGCACAGCTGCAAGAAAGATTTCTTTGTGTTAGCATATAAGCACAGTAGTTCCAAGCTTGTTTGAATGCCATGGTTAGTGCTTTTATAGGACAGCTCACATCTTCAGAACAAAGGTGTGTCAGAGTCGGGATTTGAACTCAAAGTTCCTCACTCCCAGACTTGTGCTCTGACCAGCAGGTCCTGCTGCTATTCAGATGTTTGCTATTGTAAAATTGGGCTGAGCAGCAAAGAAAAAGAGAGCATAGCTTATGAAATAACATGGTTGCTTCACCAGGTGCAAATATGTGGATCAGGAGCTCAATGCTTCTCCCAGTGATAGATGAATAAGAAGAGAATCATCAGTTGCCATTTTAATAAATACATGATGAAGAATGGACATGTGGTGGAAAGAATGCAATAGAATACTCACTCAAGCAGATTTTCTCCAGACTGTCAAATGACAGGACAAGAAAGATTTTTCAGAAGCCACATTTGGGAACTCTAGACCCTGGAGTGGGAACAATACATGGAGAGAAATTGAAATCATATCTCGGGGGAGAATTCGTTCCATGGATGGGTACTTGCAGAAAGGGCAGTGTTTTATCTGGATCTGATGAATCTCTTTATCCACTGCTAGTATAACCAGGTATATCATTAGTTAAAAATGGGTCCCAAATCAACCAATCCAAGTATTACGTGGGCTCCACCCTTCCACGCACAATTCTCTCCCATCATATCAGTATTGAAACCATTTAGACAATTGTGCTAATCCTAGTCTCATAAAAGCATGAAGTTAATAAAAAAAACAACTTCATTAGAGCATTTGAAAAACAACTGCATTTTTTTTTAAAACTTTCTAGAATTAATCCTACAAATTCAACAGTTCCAGGTCTGCATCATGGCTTGTTAAAGGAGGAATGGTTTTTACAGGATCACCTTCCCAGGATTTTGGGGATTTCTTGAATGATGCTTATGCATTATACAAATTTGTTCTTGGGATCATGCTCCACCCCACTCATGAGCCAAGTCTCTTCTACAAATCTTCTTTGCAATATCTGGAAGAGAGAGTTCCTTTGGGTTAATACATTTTTTACATGTAGAGACATAGATACTTTCCATTAATTTCTTTCACTGATGGTTGCAACTAGGTTAAAATTTAAGTGAAAAATTAGTGAAATATTAGGGCTAACAAGAAAAGCACTGTTTATAGCTTATATATAATATGTGTCTGTATAGGTATGCATATATGTGGTTTGTTGATGTGTACATACATACTTAATATCTCCTCCACTTCTTCAATTCTATCTCTGTATGCCTTGTTTTTTCCCAGGAACTGACTGAGGGAAGTTCTATTGCTAATGAGGGTAGCACTTGGAAGGGGAGAAGACAGAGGAACAGATGGTTACAAAATAAAAGGAGCTGTGCTATTTAAGAGCAGCCCTTCCACAAACCAGCATCTCCTTAAGGTGCATAGTCACTCTACTTTTTGAAAGATGACAGTCTCTTCCACGGCAGCTGAATACTCTGGTTAGAAATGTGTGATTCTAACATGATTTGGCATAAGTTGGTAAGATGCCACTTAGAATCCTGGAATACTGTAGCTGGACACCATTGCAGAGAGTTCATGGTGCAAACCTCCTCGATACAAGTGAGGGAACAGAGGCCCAGAAAGCAAAATGCCTTCTTTTGGAGCACTGAGCTAGTTAGTAGCCCAGAGAGAAGTAGAAGCCAGAAAGCTCATGCCCTAGGGTTATTTATGCCTTGCTTACCCTCTCTAAAATGTGTGGGCAAATTAGGGAACTGTGGGTTTATTGTAAAACGGCCCCCAAAGCAAATCTGTTGGTAAACTGCATAAAACCCAGGGACACCCATCAAGACAATAATAAAGAAAATAATAAAGTAATTTTCCTCCATTTCCCTTTCTTTCCTTCTCCCTCCCTCCTTTCCTAGTTCACTCTAACCCCAGGGACAGGAGCTCACGGTCCTATTGATGCTCTGACTATTGTCTTAGACTGAGGCTTACATTTTGGCTGTGTCCCAGGATTCAAAACTTTTCTGTTACTCTTCATTCTCAAGTACTGTGTTTGTTTTTTATAAGTTATTCCAGAATTCTGCTCTTCTCAGGATAGTGTGAAAATGTTCTAGATATTAAAGACAAACAACCTTTTACTGAATTACCTTTCAGGGGAATGTGCGTATGTACGTATGTGTATACACACACACACACACATACACAAATGCACACATGTCTCAAACTTTAATGTGCATGTAAGTCACCCAGAGACCTTATTAAAATGCAGACTCTGATTCAGCAGGTCTGGGTGGGGCCTGAGATTCTGTATGTCTAAGTTCTCTCTCAGGTGATGCTGATGCAGTTGGTCCATTAGCTACACTCTGAGCAACAAGGCAACTGCCTTAGTAGTTAAAATATTTGCATTTTAACAGAGAACATCACTATTTTAACCAACAAAGTGACTCAACATGGGAATGTCAGGCAGGGACAACCCTTGCATCACAACATATAGTCAAGTCGTTATTGCCTTTGTATGAGGTCAATTCTGGTAAGCCCGTTTGAGCCCATTATACGAAAGAGAACCCAGAGGATCAAACAAATTAGCCTTTACTGATTGCAAATTTCAACCACGAGCAGACAACCTCCTCTTCCTCTTACATTCCTGACCTGTCTTCCTCCCTTCCTCACAAATGCATTTTAAGAGCTTCCTCTCTACAAAATGCTGGTTTTATTTTATCTGCCTTTAAAAGAAAAAACCAGATACATTTATTGAATGTTCTTTATGTCTTAATTGATAGGAGCAGTGGGTTCTAATTTTAATTTGGGAGGAAATTAGTTTTCTTTCTCCTTCTCTCTCCAGCCCCCTGGCAATCTATATCTCTAACATATATCTTGTAGTCTGTGTGTGTGTTTTTTTCCCCCATCTCTAATTGCCTTTTTCAAACCAGAGTTAGCATTTTTCTGCCTCCCTCACTGTTATGAAATGTGCTTGGCAGTATGGCTTAATTTTGCCCCAACATCTATCATGGTACTTTGTATATTAATATGTGCAATAAAATCTCGATTGATAAATACACACTTCACAAGTGTTCATGATATTTAATTGCCCTGGTTCTCTGGCAATTGAGGTATCTCTTCTCCATGCTTGTTTTCAGTGACATAAGGACAATACTTGTAGATTTTTGGTTTTCCCCTTCTAGACTCTAGTGTTTTCTGTTCTTTACATATTTGTGTACTTTTCAATTATGACAGCAACACTATTTTTACAAATAATATCTCTAATCCTACCAGTCCTACCTGTGGAGTTGCAAATCTCTCCTCTTCGGCAGCCCGATGTAGAATAATCTTGTATACATGCTTTTCTCCATGCATTTTTGTGTTCTGATGCAACTAGAAGAGGTCAGTAAGTGTTTCTGATTGATAATTCTTTCTAAATTTGAATCTCTCATTTTTGGATGAATTCATGGAGAGAATGTCTATAATGAAGTTGCCATGCCAGACTATAGGTCTTTTGTGTGCATGTAATCTAAGTGACAGTCAGCACTCATTCTTTATGAATCGCTCATTCATTCACTCAGCATTTATGGAGCACTACCATGTACTGGGCATAGTTAGCAATAAAGTCTCTGCCTTTCTGGAGCCAAATTCTATTTGTGTACATGTGTGCATGTGTGTATGCACAAGTCACCAACACGTTGAGAACATGGTTTGTATTAGTGGTAAGAATAGTGAAACTATATCAAGCAGGTTAAGAGGATAAAGAGGAATGGGGAGACCATAGCCCTTAAATTTGGGTTTTTAGGAAAGGTTTGTATGAGAAGACATTTGAGCAGAGACCTGGGGTGAAGTGAAGGGTGAGACATGAGTATGTTGGGGCAAAGGGTTCCAGCCAGGGAGAGCAGCAAACGCATGGCCCTGCATTGAGAATAAGTCTGGTGTGCTGGATGAAACGCAAGGCTTACAGGGCAGATGGAGTGAGGGATGTCAGTGAGGAGATGGGCGGGCCCATAGCGGTGAGTGAGGTAGCTGCTCAGTAAATGGAGGTCATGCTAATTTTTATGCTTAGCATTTCCACGTGGCTTTTATTGCTCTTCAGATGAAGATGCAAAAGCTTGATTGAAAGCTTGATTAATCTCATCAGGCATGTCATACCCTCCTCAATTCCCTCTCTTCCAGCCTCTGCCCCAACTCTCACCCCCGGCTTCTTTTGGTACTTCTCCCTCACTGTTCTTCTCACCACCGGGCCTTTGTATGTGCCAGTCCCACAGCCTGGAGGACTCTCCACCTACACCTTCAAGCCTTTGCTCCTTTACATTTCATCTTCATTATCAATTACTTAGAGAAGACTTCCCTGGCCTTCCTATGATCTCTGTTATGTGCATTCAGCACACTGTGTACCCCTTCTTCATGACGCTTATCGACATTTCAATTTGACATTTCTTTGTGTGGTTGTTCAATTAATGTCTTTTTCTGCTACCAAATAATAATCTCCATGAGGCCAGAAGCTGTGACCATTTTTTCCACCTCTGTCTCTCTAACGCCTGATGCAGTATCTGTCATGCAGTGGTTGCTTAATAAATACTTGAATAGTTGACTTTTTTAATTCTCCTACCTTTTTTTCCTTTTCTTTCACCTTTTCTTTCCCTTCTTTTGTTAGCCCCCTTTCCTCCTTTTGCTTTTGTTCTCTTTCTTTATTCCTCATTTCTTTCTTCTCTCATCTTACTTTGTGAAGACTCTTTGACTGCTGAGTTCAAGGTTCTCTATGCGAGTGAACATTTCCTAATGACTGAAGGACAACGGTAAGAAGAGAGTTGGTGGCATTTAATAGCATGCTGCCATTCTACCTGAAACCAAAGATGCCCTTTCATCAGAGAACATGACTATTATATCTTCCTTAAAATGAAGACTTACATCAAACACTGCAGCAAGGGTATTTTTCCATTTCATTTCTTTTGTTCTGCTTGTGGCTTTGCTGAATCCATCTATCATTAACATTTATAATTTAGCACTGTCTTCTGGCACAGTGTGATGCTATCTGTATTGCTGACAGATTTGTCTCAGTCTTGGTCTTGGGTCTTTCAGCTGTCTGGTTTCCCAAATTTTGCTTATCCAAGCATTTCATTTGTCACACTACCTGCCATTGTCACCACGTTTGTCTTTATCCTCAGTCATTACTTTCCTATGCTCTGTCTTAATTCCATTACAGGGCTTGTTCTTGCTATTTTTATTTGTCACAGTATCTATTTTAGTAACAGATGTAGTTGTCAGAACATTTCCTTTACTCTCATTACTGGTCTTGTCACTTGTGCATTTGGTGTTACAGTTTGTCTTCTGTGTGATTCTGGGTCTTTCTACGTACTTGTGTTAGTCCACTTCATTGTTTTAATTATATCAGATCTTTTCTTCTCCTCGTGATACATAACTGTGGTTCATTCATTTCTTCTTGCCGATTCTGAATATTATTGAATTGCTTTGTGTCTAAGGCAAGCATTTTCGGAAGGCCAGATCAATGGAGCAACAGAAGAGAATGCAAATTTATGTGTTCTCTCTGAATGGGTATGCGTTCGGTCAGAAACCTGAACTATAGAGGATGCTTTTGATCATGTGAGGATAGCATGTTCATTTATTGGGGTTTGATTTTCACTAAATGCCCTTCACATCTGTTTTAATATCATATTCTACAAGATGAGAGGTTTTTTTTTTTTTACAGTTCAAAGTTAGTGATTTCTATTGTAAACAAAATTTTGAACTGAAATACACTTTATCTTTCCTACTCTTGGGTGATGGATTAACAAACCAAAGCAAAACAGATTTATTCTAAAATGAATTGATTGCTTGGAAAAAAGCTTACTAAGCAGTGTTTTACCAGAAAAATACAAGATGAAGAGAAACATGGAGAAGTGCAGATAATAAAAATAAATAGAATTTGTCTTGAGGATGGGTACAAATAGTATTAACTTCCAGGAAATAACCATCGAACATTTACAATTGATACGCAAATGATTTAATATCACTCAGAGCACGTGAGAGGGCTTTAGCTAATTAAAAGATAGACGGAAAACCCATTGCTCAGGAGTTGTGGGTGCTCTGTCAGTGGAATTAGCTACAGCTTTTCTAAGGTTTAGATCTAATCCATAATATGTGAAGGAAAAGAAAATGTACAAACAGGTTTAATGCCAGAAATCCTCTAAGTGTATAAGATATTTTATGCCCAATCAACTCATTTGGAAGCAGATCACTCTGAAATTTACTTTCGTCCCCTTCCCCATGATGTTACAATAGCTTTTAAGTTAGTGTTTGAACTGTTTTGTTAGCTTGATTCTTCTAAACTGAGAAATTTAGAGCATTAGTCATTTTGAGGAAAAATTCAACATCATTGTGGAGTCTGAGGAATCAAGGAATTCAAGAGAGAGTGGACACTTGAGGGTCATGAAACATAGCGTAGTCCCCACCTGTCAGTATCTGCCTCCTATTTCTAATTTTTACAAGATTTAAACAATTGACCATTAAATAGTAGGGAAATGGGTTTTCATAGGGAAGAGGGAGAGGTTCATGGGAGTCTGGGTTTTCTATGACTAAGGAACACCTACCATTTATGAATTTGATAGACCTATGTAAGGCTCTTCTAGTGAAAAGGAAAGCAGCTTCTACATTTATCCTATGAGGGAGTAAAACCCCAATAGCAATTTATGCAGAAGGATGTTTCATGGATTCATTTAAATATCCTTGCAAAAATCTGCTCGCCCATACTTTGTGGCATGTTCTCCACTTGGTACCTCTGTGGTATTTGGTATTCAGTGCTCTCCTAAGACTTGTCATTGCATTGTGACTGCATGTCTTCTTCCACCCCGGTTATGAGCTCCTTGGGTGTGGAGCTGAATTATCCGCTATTTATTATGAAGTCAGTGCTTTGTGGGTAATTGGTTTTCAATATACGATTGCTAATGAATGGTCACCATTTTATAATTCATGCCAGATAATTAAGTAGTATGGATACATGCTGTAAATCATTTGCCTGTTTGAAGATTTTACAACCTTAGAATAGGGCAGTGAAAAGAAAATCTGTGTTGAAATATTTGAGGGCAGACTTCTTTGTGTGTGTGTGTAAAATACTTGAAAAGGTAATTGAAAACAAAGCAGGTCTTGGAAGTGCTGGACATAGACTCCACACTGTGCAGAACACCATGCTGTAAGTATGACATCTAAGTTACTCCTCGTGACAATTCAGTGAGGGGCAATTCATAGTAGATACTTCTTAGGTAAGCTGCTGGCTCAAAGTAATCTGCCCTTTCCTAGAAAAAATATAAGAACCTTCATATGTCTTCTCCTACCCCTAAACTTCTGGCTGGGGTTTGGATATGACCCAAGATGGGATAGTTGGATTTTATCTTCCAGGAGCCTGGAATGTGGGAAAGAGAAAGATGGAATTGTTGGAACTGAGTCACATTAATGGTAATCAACAGAGAAGTTCCCTTCATTCATTTACTCAGAAATACATATTGAATTCCTTAAATGTTCCAGGAACCAAGGAGGGGCTGGGGATTAAATGACAGCAAAATCAGACATCATCTCTGTTCTTAAGGAATTTATGGATTATTGGGAGAGAGAAAGACTGTAATCAAACATTCACAAAATTAATCAAAACTGTAAACTGGTATAAGTGAAGAAATGGAATATAGTTCTATCATAGAAAATAACAGTAGACCTGAAGTCGACAAAGGCTGAGAAGACTTCTACAAGGGAATAAAATTTGCTTTTCTATTTGACCATTTATTGTTTAGAAAGGATACTAAGTAAGTGAAAAGGGTGGATGTGGTCAAGAATGAGACATTTCAGCGAGAAGAAACAGCATGTCAGAGGCCCTAGGATACAAGAAGGGAGCGTGGTACAGTATGCCAGTGTGCCTGGACAGTGAGAGCTGGGAAAGAGTGGGAGGTGAACATGCATGGCTTTGATTGCCTTGTTAAAGATTTCTGTCTTTATTATAAGAACAATGGCATTCAACTGAAGAGTTTTCATTAGGCATCTAATATGATCAGATTTAGTCCAGGGAAGAGTTGATGTTAGTTTTTCATGGTAAGAACAGTAGAGTGGGAAGAGAAATGGATGAGTTTGAGAAATATTTAGGAAATAAAGCCAACAGAATTTGGTGATAAAATGTATCCAGTGGGTAAGAGAGAAAGAGAGGTGCAAGGTATGATTTCTAGATATTTGATTTGCAGGATTAGAACTAGAAAAACTCACTGAGTTAGAGAACTTTAAAGAATATTTAAAATATTGAACAACATTTCAGTATCGAATACTCCTAGGATTTTCTGTGCCCATTTGAGATGGTTATCATGGTCATGGATTTCTGTTTCTAGTACATATAAAGGATTAGTTATGTCAGTTTTCATGTTTAGTGTTTTATAGGAAAGAATTTGGCTGGCAAAAGATAGGAGATAAGGTTTTTTTAATTTTCTAGATAGTCTCCAGAAATTCATGAATTGTGTTTACCCAAAGTGAAGCAGAGTGCCATCTGGTGACTATTTACAAGAATAGCAGGCACATGTTCCCTGAGGACAAACTTATAGTAGTTAACATTAGCTAACATTTATTGAGAAATTATTATGTGCCTGGAACCTGTACTAAGTATATTTATATACAGTATGACATTTATTAAGACACTATAACATACTGGAATCTAAATGAAAATATAAGATAATAATATTAGATATAAAGTAGATAATTGAGCAACACCTGAATGATTTAAATAAAAAGTGTTAATAAGATTTTAATAGGATGATGAACTTCCTTTCCCCCACAGACACATGCACTCACACCACCTATTCTTCCAGGGGAAAATTTGGAATCAATTTTGCTGTAGGATTTTGTGTCTTCCTTCCTAAAGAAAAAAGAGTCATTTGTAGCTCTTGAGTCATTGTTTTCAATGTAAGCCAGGCTTAGAAAAAGTCACATGTTCTTCTGTACAATTTATCCATTTGTTTACTCAACAATTATGGTTATATTTTGAGCAACTACTCTGATGAGGTGCTATTCTATTGAAGATGCAACAGTGGAAAAAATGTGCAAGAGCTCCTATCTTTATGGAATTTTCCATGAGTGGAGACAGAGAATGACTAGTAAAATACGTAATATGCCAGATAGAGTTAAGTGCTGAGGAAAAAAGTAAGTGGAGAAAGGGAATAAATAGTGATGGTGGAGGTGCAAGCTGCTGCTATTTTAAATAGATGTCAGATCCCATGGGACAAATCTTCGAAAGGGTAAAGAGACCATATGGACATTTTGAGGGAGAATGTCCAGGTAGAAGGGACAGAAAGTGCAAAGCCATGAGGTAGAAATGTGCCTAGTTTGTTTAAGAAAAACCAAGGAGGCCAATGTGCTTGGAGTAATGTAACTTATACAGTGAGTTAGTAAGTGTTCCTTCTGCTTATATTTTCTGGAAGAGATTAAGAAGAATTGACATCATTTCTTTCTTAGAATTCACGTGGGAAACTTTCTGGGTTTAGTTCTTTCTTTATGGAAGATTATTAATTACTACTTCAATTTTTAGAACTGATATAAATTCATTCAGCTTATCTATTTCTCTTTGTATGAATTTTGGTAGATTGCGTCTTTCAAGGAATTGGTTCATTTCATCTATGTTATCAAATTTGTGGCTATATTTTTTTAATATTCTTTATTGTCCTTTTACTGTTCATGTGATCTATAGTGATGATCCCTCTTTCATTTCTGATGATGATACTTTATGTATTTTCTCTTTTTTTCTTGATTAGTCTAGATAGAAGTGTATCGACTTTATTGATATTTTCAAATAACAATCTTTTGGTTTTGTTGATTTTCTCTATTTTCCTGGTTTTAATTTCATTGATTTATGCTCCAGTTTTTATAATTTCTTTTCTTTTGCTAGCATTAGGCTTAAATTGCTCTTCTTCCTGTAGTTTCCTAAGAAAGAAATTTAGATTACTGATTTTAGGTCATTTTTCTTTTCGACACATGCATTTAATACTATAAATTTCCCTCTAAGCACTACTGTAACCGTATTTCACAAATTTTGATGTTGTATTTTTATTTTCATTTAGTTCAATTTTTAAAAAATTTCTCTTGACACTTCTTCTTTGACCATGTGTTTTTAGAAGTATGCTATTTAATCTCCAAAGATTCTGGACTTTCCAGCTGTCTTCCTGATGTCTAGTTAAATTCCATAGTGGTATATGGACATGCTTTGTATAATTTATATCCTTTTAAATATGTTAAGGTGTGTTTTATGGCCCAGAATGTGTTCTATATTGTTGAATGTTCAGTGTGAGAAGTATTCTCACACTGTTGTATTCCACTGTTGGATGGACTATTATAAATGTCGATTAGATAAAATTGATTGATAGTGCTCTTCGGATCATTTATGTCCTTACTGATTTTCTGCCTGCTTGACCTATCAATTATGTAAAAGAGAGTTGTTGAAGTCACAAATAGTAATAGTGGATTTGCTTATTTCTCATTGCAATTCTATCAGTTTTTGCTTCACATATTTGGATGCTGTACTGTTAGGCACTTACACATTAAGGATTATTATGTTTTCTTAGATAATTGACCCCTTTATCATACATAATGCCACTCTTTATCCTTGGTAATTTTGCTTGTTTTTATGTATGCTTTGTCTATAATTATAGTTACTCTAGCTTTCTTTTGTTTCTTGTTAGCCTGCTATACCTTTCTCTATCCCATTACTTTCAACCTATCTGAGTCTTTATATTTAAAGTAGGTTTCTCATACACAACATATAGTTGAATGTTATCTTTTTAGTTCTAACCACTCTGATAATCTCTGTTTTATAATAGGTATATTTAGATCATTCATATTTAAAGTGATTATTGCTATAGTTAAATAATATATCTTATATTTGAAACTATTTTCTATTTACTGTATTTTTTTGTTTCTTTTATTTTCCCTCTTTTTTATATCTTTTCTCATTTTAATTGTTTTGTGTTTTTTCATTTTATCTTTTTTCTTTGCATATCAAATATACTTCTTTTATCCTTTTAGAGTTTTAGCAGTTGCCATAGAATTTGCAATATACATTTTTAACTAATCTAAGTGCATCTTCAAATAACACTAAATTGCTTCATATGTAGTGCCAGTAACTTTTAAGAGAGCATTTCCAAGTTTTGTCTCCCATCCCTGATGATATTGCTATTATTTATTTATTTATTTTCAGTTTGTTCAATTTTTACTCATTATAAAGATGAAAGCAACACTTCCAAACTCTTTATATGTTAGTGCTGAAAACCAGAAGTGTATCATCTTTTTAAAAAGTCATCTCCTGAAATAGCTGTCCGTGATTTGGGGGCTATGGATCAGAACCATTTCATTGCTTTTGACACCTCTCACTAGGTAAAGCAGCTTAGTGGAAAATATGTGTTCTGGAAATTAAAAAGGGAAAATGGCAAGCATTCAAATCTATCTACCTATCTGTCAAACTAGGTACCTACCAACCTGTCTATCTCATTTTAAACAGGACTTTTGTTCCACCATAAATGAAAAATTTGGGCCATCAACAAAATAATATAGTTCAAAAGATATAATAATGACTTATATACTTATCAAATATGATTAATTGTTCTTTTTCAGTAATTACAGCTTCAGTTATATTTTCTATTTGTAAGCTCTGTGAGTATATTAAAAACATAGAATTCAAAACCCTAGTAAATATAATTAGAAAGTTATGAGTAAAAATAACCAAAATAGAGTTGCACTTAGAGCTATTGATCAACCATATATATGGATATTCATATTTTATATTTCAAAAATATATAAGCCAATTCTCTATTTTAATATTCAAAAATTTTCAGTCTCTTTCTTTTCTTCATTGCATTTATTTTTCATGTTTCCTATTGCTCAAAAACAGAGATATTTACACAACTCTTGAAACCCTAAAAGTTTTGTTTGCTGCCTGCAGAGTATGCATGAATAGTTGCTACATATTTTGAGTGAAGCTTGACAGATGTCCTACTGAAACACACACAGAATGGGGCACCTTGGCTGAGATCAGCCTCTACGATTTTTGAAATCTTAAAAATTTAGGGCTCTAAAAGCCACCCTTTCAAAGCTGCAAGCAGTTTTGCTTCTTCAGAACTGAAGACTGCAATTCGTCCTGTGTGGGAAGTACACACTGCTAATACTTCTGTTTCAAACTAAGAGTTTAAGTGTGTTAGTGTGCTATTTGTGAGTCTGCTCTCCCAGGATTCCTTTTTTCTTTTTTTTGGCGGAGAGAATAAAATGTTACTGAATTTCTATGTATTTAGAATACATTGTGCCATATGCAAACCATGGCTTGTCCAAGTAGAGGTTTGGATGTCTTTCATTTGCCCCAATTTAGTGGAAGATGATGAGTATAGAGAGAGAACTGTAGGCTCAACTCACTTATGCTGGATTAAAAAC
Organism: Equus quagga; assembly: GCF_021613505.1. NCBI lineage: Eukaryota > Metazoa > Chordata > Mammalia > Perissodactyla > Equidae > Equus > Equus quagga. The sequence goes on from NC_060272.1 coordinate 123,529,802, forward strand.
TATAAAAAAGGAACTGGGATATTAATGTCCTACACATCCCGTTAGTAAAGAATGGATAATCCAGAACAGAGGGATGATGGGCTATTGGTTTGGATATTGTTGTCCACAGACTTAGGTCATAACTAAGTGGGTGGGTAAAAGGTGAAACATAGTTTATAGTGTATTTCTTTTTAATCGTGTACTTACAAGAAGACAGACAACTCATGTCCTAGTCTCAAAACTCAGGACTCAATTCACAGCTGATAAAAGAGTCTGGGGATTGCCAGCCAGGATTCCTGTTAGTAGCAGCCATTCTTGGTGCTCACTAATGGCAGTTGGCTTCCCTGAAGAGAAAGGGCAGCTCTGGATGTTGTGGGTGTTGGGTGGTGGGTAAGAAATTCTTCCTCTCTTTGGGAATTTTGAAAGACCGGTTTCTGAAGGTAAATGTATTCAGAGTATTGTCAGTGGTGGGGAGTTAGGTGGTTCCTACGTGAGAAACACGCAGGAGCGTAGCAGGATGCCTTCCAGTAAGGGTATCAGAGGCGTGTGAACTGCTACATAGAATAATCCTAAATTGTTCTTGAGCATTTTTTTTAAACTTCAAACTTTCAATGATGTTTCTTAAAAATTGTATTTTAGTTTCAGTCATTCTGTGGAGAATAAAGGAAAGGGCTTGTCCTATAGTTGGTAAAAAAAAAAAAAAATGGAAGGAACCAATTTTTAACCATTTAGACCAGTGATTCTCAACTGGGAGTAATTTTGCCACTGAGGGGACTTTTGGCAATGACTGGAGACAGTTCTGGTTGTCACAACTTGGGGTGTAGGGGAGAAGGGCTACTGGTATCTAGTAGGTAGAGGCCAGGGATCTTGCTAAACATCCTACAGTGCACAGGACAGCCCTTCATAACAAAGGATTATCTGGTCCAGAATGTTACTAGTGCTGAGGTTGAGAAACCCTGAAGTTTAGATATTTTTGAGGGGATTCCTATGTGGGCATGGGAAAGCTTGAAGTCAATTGTGAGTTATATGTTTAAAGGAATATATTTTACATTCAGTCTGCATGTTCCAGTTACTAAGTAGAGCACCTGAACACGTGTGTGTGTGTGTGTGTGTGTGCACGTCCCCCGCCCCCAGAAATAAGCTATCCTGGGATTATCTTCTCTGTCGTTAGCATTGCAGCAACTTAAACAACTTCTGCAAAAATGTCATATCCCTCGTCACTACATGAAAAAAAACTAGCAAAGCTCAAGGTAAGCTTAGGGTCGCAAAAGACAGGACTGTCTTTCCTTACGATCTTGTTGGAAGTCAATGCTTTGTTTTGAAGCTTTCTTTTTAAAAATTACGGATCAAGTTTTGGCTTTATATTTGCATTGTGCCTGGATACTTTGTTTTATTATTTGTGTTATTATTATACATGTTGATTTTTAGTGATTGACTACAGAATATGGTGAAGCCATCTCTGGACCTTCTATAAATTAGTGATAGGTATTCCTGGAACAGTTCCAGAATTCAAGATAAAACATTCCTTGGAATAGGACCTTCGAATGAGACCCATTCTTCCACTCTGGTCAGCAGCAGAAGTAAAATTTGACTTCCCATGAGTGGTGACTGGAACGGTAGATGTCGTATTGTGCTACTAATTCTTTGATCAATTTGACCTATCAATAAATCAGTTCACTTTATGGTCTAACTTTAAGGACATTAGAATAGAAGTGCAACCTTATGTTTTGCTTTAATTCTGGTGATTCTAGTAATGTTAATATTAGAGAAGGCATTTTATAATTATTTTGAAATCAAAAAGAAATTCTAGAACTAATAAAAGTCTTCTTTTTATCTCTCTGGCCTGAGATAGCCTTCTCAGAAAGAGTAGCCCCAAATGCTGTGACTGGTAAGGTATTTGGGAGGCCATATTGTGACTCTCCTGGTGGTAAAGAAGCTGTTGTCATGTGACAGGTCTCCCATGGATAGCCATTACCTCCTGTCAGTGAGAAATGTGAAGATTAAAAACAGTGTCACCAAACACCGACACCATCCTGTATTTTTTATTTAAGAGCTGCTGAAAGATTTCCTGCTGGCTGATCAAATATGTGAACAGCTGGCTCCTGACCATAATCTGTCACTTGCAGCACATTTCAGACTACCCATTTAAGAGCAACACAACATCCCTGGGACCTTCAAGCTGGTCAAAGGGGCAGGAGAACTTATAAGGAAGCACAAAGCTAGCCAATCCCACGGGTAACCCAAAGACCAGTAAATGGTTTGTATCAAGTGTGACTCCCAGATACTCACACGTTTTTTAGCATGGATTATAAATCCTGGGATTGGGGATTTATCTTTGGGAATCTAAATCCTTTCAGGTGATTAAAAGAGAATCATGTGATAGCTTGTTATCCCCTGTATAGCACAAACAATGGTCTGAAATTTTTAAAAAGAATGTCCTAGATATGCTTGCTTATATGTCTAACTGTCTAAGGACCTATCATCTCTTTAAGAGATTTATAAATAAAAAAGGGGATGGTGGTTTCATTCTTTTCTTATGACGCCAAATTAATCCTACTCTCCTCTATCAATCAGTGATTGGAATGCCAGTTTGGCTGATATCCCTGTAATAGAAAGTCTCATTTGAATTGATTGATCAGCTGGATAACTTAGATAAAATGCAGTCTGCTTTTATTCATCTTTCTGTTTAATAATGAGCTGTCTGGAACTTCTACTCCTTTGATATATGTTGTATTCTAATAAGAAGCAATCAGCTGCAGCATTTGCTCAATTCTGTGCTCTTGATTCCTTGATAACATCTAAGCTTTCTTGCTTATTATTGTGTTGTTAAAATGCTCTCTTTTGAATCAAGTACAGATATAAGCCTCTTTTAAATGAAAATTTCCAAAATTTGGGATTTCATGCCCAGCCAAAATAGGAGTGACTCTCTTTGGCTGCTTTCTCAAAGTCAACCTAGAAAATTGCCGTCTGCCTCCACCTAAAAGGAGACTGGAAAGGTAGATAAGAGTTCATTTAGGAAAGGCCTTATTTTGCCGAGATGGAATGCTTGGATTCTGTCCTGTGTGACAGCGAGCCAGGTGAAGTTTTTAAGAAGGGACTGATATGATACATTTCTAGTAGTTGGAGTAAAAAATTATAATGATAAAACCAGAAAGCAGCTGTTTGAAGTAGCCAACTAAGGCTTCCTCAGTGATTGAAAATACACTGTAGCTGAAATTCCATTCCCAAATTTGTCAGCCAAATATATTAGCATTTTAACCATATGCGACACTTTCTTTCACCAATAAATATTTGAATGCAGAGCAGGAATAATACTTGGGAACACAAATCTTATTGAAGACCCATGTTAATTAAACAAATAGCACCTTTTCTATCTTCCACTTTATTCTACATCCATTTATGTCAATCTCACTGATGGAAAAAAGATCTGCTTTTAAGAAGGCCGCGAAAGGATACAAAAAGCATGAATGAGAAATAAAAATTTAATATGGTGAACTCAAAGGAAGAAGCAGAGACTGAAAGACCCATATTACATATATGGTTATAGTTTAGGATTAAAACTTATGATACATTTGAAATACCTGAATATTTGAAAATATTAATATTGTTGCCTCACCAAGAAGAGTCTAAGATTCTCAAAGGCAGGGCTCTTGTCTTACACTTTTTTATCCTCCATAGTGGATAAGCATCATGCATGATACACTGAAGATATTCAGTAATTGCTTGGTGATTGACAAAGTCTTCATTTGCAAACTTTCCTGAGCATTATCTCTGCACCAGGTGCTATAGGGGATTGAAAAAGGCATAAGGTATAGCCACAGTTCCACAGGTGTTACGCTTGACTTAAACCAAATAGAACTGAGAAACACATTTGCACTTTAAGGTTGCATAGCATAATAGCAACATCTGTCTCGCTAAAGAAACCAGGAGGGATATTAACAACAGGCAAAATTGTTAAGAGAGATTTTTGTGGATCAAGTGAATTTATATTTGTGTCTTATGCAGTACATTCTTAAATTTCATTAAAAAATGCATCAATGTGCCCACTTAATATTTGAAGAAAACATTCACAATAACATAGGCACAAAAGAGGAATCGGTATAAGAGTTGGATTCCCTTAAAGATAAACGTAACTAATTTTCATGTTGGTAGGTTGCCATTACACCTTGCTTCTATACTGAGTCAATTCAATACACTGAAATATCCCAAAAGTACAGCTGAGAAGAAGCTTCTAGGGGACTGATGCAATTTTCCTATGGCAGAAAGTTCCCCATTTGCCATCCATCAAAGAAGAGCAAGAGCTCTTTAGTTAGTTGTTCTCTTTGCTGTTGATGCAGAGCTAGGATACACTTTGTGAACTAAACCTTGGGGGAATTTCAGATCCTTTTCAAACTGTGCTGGAATTTTTTCTCCCTTTTCTATCCATATTGGGTTGTGTGATGATAACTTTTAAATGAATCGTTATAATACAGAGACATGTCCTACAAATTTAATAATGGTCACCATGAACAGCAGTATGCAATAAGGTTTCCTCAGCAGGGACATATTCTTTCTGGAAGGGAAATTTAATTATCTAGCTTGACTACTGTGTAATTCAAACATTGGCTGTTGTGGCTCTTTTATACTACACAATGGTGTTAGTGGCAGACAGAAGAGTGATGGTTACCACCCCATAGGCAAACTCGGAGAACTGAACTGCTCAGTGCTTACTTTTACTCAATTTCTGAATTCATATCCATCTCTTTAGGCATTCCTCCCTCATAAGCCACGTATGATAGAAGAAAACAGTGGGGATTTTAATTATCTGATGATTGTGTACCATCTTCTTTTTCTCACATTTCATCTTCTACCTTTTGGTAGAGGCAGGGGGTCAGAAAGGGAAAGTACCATGGAATACAACTTAGCCCAGAGGGAAAGACAGGCTCCCTACAAAACTCCCTACCAATCTCTCTTAAGCAGTTACAAACTTACTTTGAGTTTCGGAAAAAAAAAGAATACTGTATAAATCCAAGGTGGTTGTTTACTGTGCTGGTATTCTGAAGTGTGTAATTAGCCTGTTGAAAGGGAGGTAATTTCATGGGAGGAGATGATAGAGCAGAAAGGGGAAGGTTGGGGAAAAAGGGCTGCTGACATCATAGGGAGTGTGCAGTGAATTTGTCTTTGAGATGTCCTACTCGACTTGACCTTTCTCAGTTGCTGAGAGCAAGAACAGATTGGAGAATTTAAGGGGAGCTTGCCCAATCCACTGAAAATTAGTTAGCTTAGCTTCCTGGAATCCTTAGTTGTCAAAGCAAAGGATGTGCCCAAGTCTGCTCTTCTCTACATTTGTAGTACTGAGCAGTAGAAAAAGCAATACATCTGAAGTTGAAGGACTTTTAGATTCTAGCACTACTACTTGGATTCCTCTTTTTCCTAGCTGCCTGGCCTTAGTTTTGGTATAAAGATATATAAAGGGGAGATAAAAGAGTAGGTCCTGCAAAGTTCTCTAGGTCCTTACAGGGATGCTGTATTGATTATATGAGATATTAAATTTGAAAATAATTTATAATTTTAAAGATAAAGGAGACCTGTGATATTGTTATTGTTATTAACTAAGGAGAGAATGCTGTCTGGTATAAAATTAAAGCCTTTTAACTCTCAATTCCTTTAGAAAGAACATATATTCTGTGCTTTTCTGCTGAGAGGGGGAGATAGTGCTAATTTATTTACCCCGGCATTTTCTTTTGCACAAATGTCACCTCTCTCCATCCAAAAAAATATGCTTGCTGGCATTTCTTGTAAATTGTTTCTTTCTCTATTTGCTAAAGTGAGACCAAAGGCCATGCATGTGCAAGTCTATGCTATTTTTGATATTATTAGTGATATATGATCGTTGTACTTTTCTGTGTAAAGTAGATGGCAAGGCAGAGTTGTTTCACACAGTTGGCCCCAGGTTCTGAGAAGCTGTTCCCTGAGCCTTCTGATTGAGACAATCTTCCTGATCAGTCTACAATGCCAATTTGATCATGCCCTTCCTTGCTTAGAAACTTGCATTGAAAGTCATCACTTTTAGGGAATAAAATCCAGTATTATTTGCATTGCACATAGCACACAAGTGTAGTCCTAATCTGCTAGACTCATATCCTGCTTCTTACACCTTAGGCTTCATTAAAATTCTTTTGTGTAGTTATCCAAGAAAATATTGCCATTTCATTTATGACTTTGCACAAGCTATTTCCTTTGCCAAATGTACTCTTGCTGCTTTGCCCTCATGGAAAACAACTATTTATTCTTCAAGAGAAAGTTCAAAAGTCACCTACTCTATGAAAGATTCTCTGCTTCTCCCAGGTGGAGAGGTTCCCTGCCTTCTCTCTGCCACGATGTACTTTGTACTTGCTTCTGTTATGGCACTACCATTTTGGTCACAGAAGAATTTCCTAAGTCTGAAGATGAAACTAAGATCAGGTATCTTCCTCCAATTGAAGAGAGAAAGAACAGAGACTCACACTGTAAGAGCAAAACAGAAAGCAAGCAACTTTCACCTCTTATGTCCCTACCCTCAGGGGGGAGGAAGCGCAGAGTTCTGCCCCACCCCAGGCAGGCACATGCTGATGTTGGCCAGAATGTTGTTCAGGCGGGGCAGGGGCAGGGCAGTCTTCTATTAGCACGTTCCTGCAGCTGCGACAGCGATAGCAAGGACAGAAACGTGTCATGCTGTGTTAAGTTGCTCCAGGGAGAGGACCAGAGGACTCTTTCCTCTCTGAAGTTGAGTACAGCTGTTACTCTTCTTGGGAACAGAAAGGGATTTCAGAGATGAGCTACACATGCATGTAGGGAATCCAGGGGTCCGCCTACATTATATCACCAAAAATATCATCCTCTTGTGAATCAGACATAGCATTTGTGCCTAAATTAAAATTATTTCATTTTAATTAAATAATATTTATTTTAATATTGTAGCACTTCCATAGGCTTCAATTATTGTGGATTAGGAGACCATCTTGAGACCAAAGGAAAAAGCTGCTTGAAGTAGCATTTTCTAGGAGGTCCTGTATCTTGGAGGGACAGTTTCTCCTTGCAGAGGAACTGTAGATATCTTTATCTCCAGTTGCACTGTGTATGTCCTTTAGTTCTTGAAATGCATTCCTATAATGCCACTTCTGATGATAGTGCTAATTTTCTGGCAAAAGACCTTTTGTTTCATTCAAGGATTGGGTTTCTTTCAAATCCTGGAGGACTATGGAATACTTCCGGGAAATCATTTCAATACATCGAAAGCCTTACATTTCACTATTGTGAGGAAGGCCAAGTGTGATCAGGGTTAAGTATTCCACAATCCAGTGAAGTCACCTCAAAACTGAAACACTCTAAGAGAATGAATACTCTTCTCTTGACCTCTCAGCTTTTATACTTCATCTTGGCAACAAAGAGTTTTACTGAGAATGAATATATAGTTACACGCCTCCTGAGTTTCTGTGCTAAAAGTGAAGAACTAAGTGCATCCAATTGTTTAAAATAATGATGGATTTCCACATTAAGCAATGACAAGCCCCAAATGGTTTTATTTTCATGTGAATTATTCAGGTTAAATCTCCCGATTTAACCTCCTTGAGGAGGTACAATGGAGAAAGCCCTCCCATAATTCAACCTTGAGAGCTGAGAGCAACTTGAGAAATTTCCCTTTTGCAACCAGTTACCTCTCTGGTTGCTAGCAATATAGCTCTCTGCCATGCTTCACAGGCGGTATACAGATGTGCATAGAGGATGCCTCTAAGCTGCCTAAAATATAGTCAAATGACCCACGGCCACCCATGGTGGCAAGAGAGTGAGATAATTTCTGTAATCCTATTTTTGGAAGGTCGGAAAAATGATTCTTCTATCCCCAGACGGAAATTAACTTGGATCACTTCTGCTTTGTGGATTCTCTGTTATTTGTGTGTTTTCATTGGTGTTCCTCATGACTGTTTTGGGCCCACTTCTATCTGTAAACATACTTTTGGAGTAAGCTCATCCATGTTCATGATTTTAGTTACCACCCAATGAAGACAATTTCCAAATAATGTCAGCAGCCCAAATGTCTCTCCAGGGTCAGACTCTTAATATGTATTTTCTTGACATCTTCACTTGCATATCTCACAGGAACCCCAATCTCAATGTGTCCCAAAGTGAGCTAGCTTACCATATTTCCCTAATCCTCTTCCAGTGAGCTCTCTCTGCTGGGTTTCCTTTGTTAGGGAATGGGGCTAGCAGCCAGCTATTGACCTAGCCAGTCACGAAGAAGGAGGGTTATCCTTCTTCCATATGCTCCACGCCGTTATTAACTCCTGTCCAGCCTAACTCTTACTTCTCTTGAACCAGTCACTATTTTTCCCATCCCTTTTGCCCTACTTTGTTCATGTCACTACTGTACAGAAGGTGCTCAGTGAATAAATTAGTCCAGTCATATTTCTATTGGTATAACCTTCAAGCCAATTGGGAATTTATAAGTGTTGGGTGTTTTTATTTCCCCAAGCCCTGATATTGTTTCCAGGACCTAATTTATGTGTCTGGATTCTGCAGTTTTTTTGCAGGGCCTTTAAGAAACTCAGTTGTGTGATCACTAGCATCACCTCTAAATCTGGATTATATTTTGTAACATACTTCTGTTTTCATTTTCAACAAATATAGACATTTAGCTTTACCTTTTCTTTTCTTTTTAAAAATTGGTACTCAGTTATGTAACAGAGGACTATGGCAAATAGTGGTTTTCCAGTTTAATATAGTGGTAAACGATAGCCTATATTAAGATTTAGCCCAAGGTAATATTTCTTTTTGTTTTTTTGAGGAAGATTAGCCCTGAGCTAACTACTGTCAGTCCTCCTCTTTTTGCTGAGGAAGCCTGGCCCTGAGCTAACATCCGTGCCCATCTTCCTCGACTTTATATGTGGGACGCCTACCACAGCATGGCTTGCCAAGCGGTGCCATGTCCGCACCCGGGATCGGAACCAGTGAACCCCGGGCCGCCAAGAAGCAGAACGAGTGCACTTAACCGCTGCACCACTGAGCTAGCCCCTAATATTTCTTCTGTTAACAAAAACTATCTAGTCTTTAAATGGACAGTTTTTCTAAGTCAGCTGTCAAACTCCTAGATGGTGGAAAAGAGCTCATTTACGTAGTCTAGTTATGTACTTACTGCTTATGTAGGTATAGAATAGAATGATTGTGTACTGTGGCTGTGTTTAGCATCAGGTTATGATTTCTATCAAGAAAAGAAACATTGAGTGTCATCCATTGAACTAAGTGGGGAATGGAGACTGAAAAGTCTTTTGCCTTTTGGTTTCCAATCTACAAATAAGACGTTTTCATTCAAGGCAAAGGGAAATGATCAATGTTAATGGAAATACATCCAAAACAGGTTAAGTTTAGGATAAGCTCTAAAGCAAGACGTTTATCAGCTTGCATGACTAGTAGTTTTAAAGTGATGGCACAAGTTGGAAAGAACATAAAGTCCAAAACAGTCCTCGATGATGTGCTAATCCACCTGCTCGTTCTACAGCCATGTATGTCTACCTTAAAAACTGATGATTCTCATGAACTAAGTGAGGCGTACAAATCTATGTTCTCTATTTTCATATTCTAAAGAGCAAAGTTTATTAAAATGTCGCTAAATATTTATCACTAAATAACAACTGTCATGGAAAGTAAAGACAACTTTAGAGGACTTTCTAGAAACTGGAAATTCTTAGTGTCCATTATCTATAATTTTCTTCTACATTTCTTCTTGCAGTGTTTTTTCTTTGTTGTCATGTCAAACTCTTTTGGGCTATATCCATAATATTTTTTGCCTTAAATACTCCCTTTCCCATCTCTAATATCTTTAGTAATTCTCTACTCTTTCTCTCCTATTCAATAGTTGGAGACTTCATTTTTAATCTGTCAGCACATTCACAGTCTTTGATCTCCTTTTCCACTTTCGAGAGTTAATTTCAGTTATTTCTTTAGGTAGATATCTGTCTTTGCAATGACTAACACAGTTTTAGACTTACATAAAATTTATGTATATATACATGTTTATAAATATGTGATACATCTATGTGTGGATGCATTATATATATTTGTATTATTATAGAAGAATATTATATACTATTAATATTTATAAATGTTTATTATATGTATATCTATTTATATTTAAAGAGAGAGCAGATATACAAAAGGTGAATATAGTGTGTAGAATTTTCCAAATTTATTTTATAACAAGCCTGTCCTACCTGTTTCTTAGTAGAGCATCTCACAGGAATGTGTTCTGTGGAATATGTCTTGGAAAATGTCATTTATTCATGCATTCTATTAACAAATATTTATGTATCAGCCACTAGGAATACAACAGAAATTAAAAGAGTAGGAAAAAAATTCCTACCCTTATCGAAATTATATTTTGGTGGGGGAGACAGTCAATAAACATAATAATAAAGAAAATTATAAAGTATATTAGAAGGTGATAGGAACGGTGATGTGAAATAAACCAGGGAGGAGGCATGGAGTACCAGGAATAAGGCTATACTTTGAAATAGGTGATCTTGGAAAGATTCACGGAAAGAGTGATGTTTGAACAGAAATTTGAAGAGGGTGATAGAGAAAACCATGCAGATATTTGGGTGCTGGGAAGTGTTTCCAGCAGAAGACAGAGTAAGTGCAAAGGCCCTGAGGTTGGAGAGTTTTTAAGATTGACAGAGGCCAGGATGACTGGAGCCTATTAGAGGAGGGGTAAATTATACAGCTGAAGACGAAGAGATAATGGAGTCAAATTTTGTAGATGATTCTAAGTATTTGGCTTTTTTTCTGAACTATTAGAGGTTTGGGGTTATGGCAGTAGCACATTATCTGACATATTTCAGATGGATAACTCTGGCTCCTGAGTAGAGAATAGATACTAGGGGCATGGATGGAAGCAAGGAGACTTCTTAAAAGGTTTTTTAAAGTAATTCATGCAAGAGTTGGGAGTCACTGAGCCAGAGAAATAACTAGTGGTAACCTAATGAGAAAAGGTCAGATGCTGTGTATACATTGATAATAGAGAACACAGCATTTGCCAATGGATTGGATGTAGGACAGGGAGAGAAATGGAAAGGAGAAGAGAGGTGAGGAGAGGAGAGGGAAGGGGAGGAGAGGAGAGGAGATAGTCTTAAGCAACTAGAAGAGCAGAGTTGCCCTTAATGCAGTAAGGAATACTGTGAGTGGAACAGGTTCGAGAGGACGTGGGCAGAGAAGATGAGTTTTGAACACGTTATCTCTGAGATGTGTATTCTACATCGAAGCTGAGAATTTGAGTAGGTCGTTGAACATGCCAATATTGACTTGAGGGGTGAGGTTTGGGCCGGAGAGGAAATTTCTCCATTCTAAATTACTGTTAAACTTTGAGTCATTTTATACCCTGGCAGTGCAGAATAAATCCTGCTCTGGTGAGATACCTAGGGAACTTTACTCATTGCTGCCTTCTGCACCATGCCAGAGAGATGAGGGCTGCATGACACCTAACAATTGGTGGACCAGTATAGACATTTACAATAGAAATGAGGGAACCCAATCACGTGAATGTATTCTAAGTGGAATGTGCCTAGCAGAGGCGATACAGCTTAGTGAACAGAGGGACCTCAATTCAAATCCCAGGTCCTCCACTTACGAGCTTTATGAACCTCAATCCTCATCCAAATATCATAGATGTACCACACATTCCCTATAGGATTGTTGTGAGTATTCAATTTTACATGTATATCTGAGCATACTGTTCAGCACATAGAGACACTCCATTAACATAATTACGTAAGAGTTGACCTGTTTCAAAGTAATAAAAAAGTAATAATAGTAAGGCTATGAACATTACTTAAGAGCATATGTTAGCAATGATTATGAGTAACGATGTAAAAGTATATCCAGATTTTTCCATTTTGTAATTGGTTACAGGTGAGAATATGTTGACAGAGATGAAATACGGTTGATGGCAAATTTCTCCATTATCGTCGATATGATCTTTTTGTATTTTTCATTTTATTTATATATTTACTCACTTATTTAAATTAATTTCTTTTTAAATAGGTAGTACATACACATGAAATAAATGTAGTAAGTATAGAAAGATGTACTGAAAATTACTTCAGTCACTTTCAGCTAGCCCTCCCGCTACCCAGTTCATCTGTCCTTGAGGCAGCCATGATTGCCGGTACAATCTGTAATCGCTTATCATTGCACATATTTGTGAGCACGTCTGAAAATTCCTGGAAATGTAATTGTTATATCTAAGTGTATATGTGCATTTCAAAATTGTTGGTAGATATTGCCAAATTGCCGTTGATGTTGCACAATTCACATTTCCACCAGCAGAGTTTGAAACTTTTTTTCTACAATGTCATCAACAAGAACAAAATTTTTAACTTGATCTTTCTATACTAATAGTCAGATTAAGCTAATATTTTACTTTCCTATTACTATTTTTATAGGAAAACAACTTTAAGACTCTTTCAAATAAATGACAGTGTATCAGGGGAATCTGAAGGGCCACAACTGCTCTCTTGAAATGAAGGCTGATTGTTTGCAGTTAGAAAAGGTCACTGCAACCATTGCTGGTAATCAACAAAGAAATAAACTTACACAGTTGTTGCTCTCAGACAATTTTTTCTCCTATTATCTGCTGGGCATATTTGCAAATGCCAAATTATTCTTAGTCTTTATCATTTCACTCAACATTTTAAGACATCTTATTTCATATATATAGATAGATAGATAAATGGAGAGATAGATATGGAGAGAGGAAAGGTACATTTCTGGATAAACAATAATAATGAACATAAGTTGATGATTCATGTCAGTTTAAATAAATATTTCATAGATTTAGTTGACATGTGTTCTCTTCTAAATCAAATACCTAAACATGTTTTGAACTTTTTTAAAAATTGAAGCTCACACGAAAGAAGACAGGGGCCAGATTTCACAAACGACGTGCAGCACGAAAGTTACTTCACTGCTTGCTGGCATTCACGGCTTCTCAACATAGCTCAGAAGGATTTGTTTCTGTAAGGTAGAGATGCCCAGAATCCTGCAAAATTTATTTCTGTGATATGGCTTTCCTGGTGAGCAGTTTGATTTGGGAGCAAAATTTCAGAACGAGAGAGAGTGCCATTTCCTTGAAAATTAAAAAATATCCCTATGCTTTAATTACTATTAATGGCAGTGGGAGCAGGTGGTCTGCAGAGAAACACGTCCTCTCATTCAGGCAGATGCTTCCTAGAAACTGTTAGAAATATCCACACTACTGCAAGGTCTTCTTCATACTAAGTGGTCCATAAATATTTCTCGAATAAATGAAAGAACTGAAAAAAGGAGAAAACAAAGACATAGGGAGTGCTTCCAGTGAGCTCCTTAACTGCTCTGGTCTTCAGTTTCTTCATTTATAAAATAGAGGTAATGACAGTACTTACCTTACAAGCATTGTTATGAGGATTACATTATATAATGCAGGAAAATATGTTGTACCTGCCAGGACATAGTAAAAGCTCAACAAATATTAACCATTATGGTGATGATTTTCCTTATAGTGAAGGAGAGAATTTCATAGCTTTCATTCATACTTTCGTTCATAGTATAAGGAGGAAATAATACTTTATTGAATAAGTCGGGGCTTTGTAGCGAAGATATTCTTCAAAGAGGACCAGAAATTTTCATTTGCTTTGCCAGATTTCTTGTTTCTTAGTCAATATTGGTTGCCAAAATGGCACCTTGAATATCAAATCATTTAGTCACTAGTTACCGCTTTATCTAGACCCATCTCATTAGTGCCCGAAGAAGCCACTTTATTGGGTGGATTTAACTCAAAACTGGCTTGAAGCTTATGTATACATTGCCCATGTCAGTGCACTTGAATACTTTCTTTCATGGACTTTGAGCATTTTAATCTAGCTCACCCTTCTAGAAAACATGAAATATATAAAATAAAATTTGAGCATACTGGGCCAGATAACTCTCTGATTATAAACTTATTAATAATTAAAAAGTTCATATGACAAAATGAGATGTGTTTTTATTGAGAAGTCCATATTCTCTATACCTCCAAAATTCAAATCTGTTGATGGTTTTCAACCCTGTGTTTGAAAGGGCAGACTATTTCATGGGTCAGCTCTTGAATCTCAGCTGGCATGATCGTCTCTTATCTTTCAAGACCTTGTATCTTGTATAGTCTATGATGGGGGTTCCGAAACCAAGACGATAATTCAGAAACGAAAGTCTGACAAACTTCTCTGGTCGGACAAGAAATTAGAAAGATAAAAACAGTGTGGTGTGTTCTCCATAAAGTTAAATCCAGTCAATTTTTATAAAAAATTTGAGATATCTTATTTTATTTTTGATCCTTAAATATTCCTTATAAAAGGAAAGAGTGGTGATAGTAGATAGTAGTAATCATTGAATAGCAGCCAAAAAGAAGTTGATTACTTCACGTGTCCCGTAACATTTTTTTCCTAAGCAGGCTAAGGAGGAGGTTCTAATCTCTCCTAGGGTCACACTTCCCGTTTAGCTACCCAATGACCATCCTTCTCTCTGGTATGATATTTTATTAGAATCAAGCTATGTTTATATTCCTTTATTATTTGAATTCCACTAAATTCCATAAATATATATTGAGCACTTTCTCCCTATGTGTATTCTGTCTCTCACTTCATATATTTATACACACACACACACACACACACACACATGCTCTGTATGTATGTAAATAGCGTGTCACTATGTAATATGTAATGATTGGGTATTTGGTTACTACTGCCCAGCACTATCTAATTTGACATAGCATCTTAATTTGAACTCTTTCCACCATCACTTTTTTAATTCTCCTCTAATTCCTGCTACCTTGTTCAAATAAAACGAAGAAATTGTTTTACAAATATATAGCTGAAGGGTGCTTAGAATGCCAAGAAATAAATTTCATCATCAGAGCCCCAACAGTACGTTTCATATTCACCTAGAAATAAAACAAAACAAAAGCAAAGAATAAAAAGTACCCAAATTAGAAAAATATCTTAACTGAATCCTGAAAACGTATTGTAGAGTTTGAGTTATTTTTCTTAAGAAGAATGAAGCCTACACATCATTGAGCCCCAGATTTTGGGGAAAAGTTCTAGCCCACTGCTTTTCGGCACTTGAATCGGCTTAAAGGGAATTGTCTGCCATGCTTGATGGTTTGGCAGATTCTGGAAGCTGCTGGATGTTCTGGGCTCAATGGAGTAGAACACCATAGGCTAAAACTGATTCATGATCCACTTAGTGGAGAAGGAAAAAGTTTTACCTGGGGGAGTTATCTTTTCCTCTAACATTATGTCTTGGGTTGTAGCTTAGAATAATTTCACAAAACATTCCCTAATAGAAACATTTTCCCCATGCCTCCAGTATGGTGGTTGATGACTCTGGGTGAAAAGATAAGGCCACAGATAAACTGTTAATTTTTGGCTTATCTTCACAGCGTAATTTTTTTTGTGGTTTAGTACTCTTGTTTAAACTATTCTGAAATAAGACTTATAAGTCTAGAAAAATCTCTCTGTCTGTTTTCCAAGTTATGAAATTAACAGTGAACTCAGGAACTACAAAAATACCTTTGACTTGCAGAATAGAATATTTTGCAAAATGCTTTCATGTATGCAGTCTTATTTGATGGACAGTGGTCCCATGAAAGAGACCCAGGAAGTGACTTGTCTACATTGGCTCACCTCTTAAGTGTCCCAAGATGTGTTCTCTGACTGCAAGTTTTGGATCTTTCTATGAGAACATACTGCCTCTGATAGTCTGTATTATTTCTATCATCTAAAATGTTTTTCTGCCCTGTGTATTTTACCTACCCATCCAGACTTGATGGTTGAGTTGAAAAAATTATAAGGAAGTCAAACTTCCTTAATTATTTGCTACACATGTTGAAGCTTTCTTCTATGTTCATTTATATATTCATTTCCTTAGATATTCATTATCTTTCACCTTTTTAATTCCTTTTCTGTGTTTGGAGAAAAATCATGATTTATGAAAGTCACTGAGAGATAATTATCTGCCTGTAATTGATGGTAACTGCTTGGAATTTCCCAGGGACTATGTGGATTATGGCTGGTCATCACATTAGAATCCGTCTCATGGGGTTCCATCAGGCTGTTTGAAAAACAGTGTAAGAAATAGTAGGACTACTAAGAATTTCAACCTAAAATCACCCAAGTGGCTTACTCTTGATCCTGTCTGATATTTTTCATTTTTAATATGGAGACTGGGATTTGTGATGTAAATTTTATTTGGCAAAAATCTTCTTGCTGGAAACTTGAGCTTTATTTTGTCTATTCTTTACTTCTATGCTTTCTCCCTTTTCATTATTAGTTAGAATAATCAGAGTGCAAAGAATCACCTTCTCCAGAAAACCTTTTTGATGAGTGCCAGAAATTTCATTCTTCTGTCTTTGTTCACTAGCTTGCAAGGTCATGAATTATCTTTTATTTTCTAGTTAACGTATTTATACTTTGTGCATCTTCTTCCCTTCCCCACTCCAAGTCCAGCTCTCCATCTATGTCCGCAGGGATGTGGCCTCTCCTTAGTTTCTCTAATGGTTATTGGGACAAAATTTTCTGAATTCTTGGTCTGGCAAGATTCAGAGTGAATGTGGATAGTAAAATTAAAAACTGTGTTAGATGTACCACAGTACAGTGCAATATAAAAGAACACAATATCAAAGAGGTAAATGAGATCCTCAGATACTCCCCAAATTTCTTTAGCTTAGAGATTTCATTTCTGCCCGGGTAGAATTTAAAAAATTCTATTTTGTTGTGAATATAATGGACATATGGAAAAGTGCATGAAATAAGTTATATTGGTGCAAAAGTACATCTATGTCACTGCCACCTAGGTTAAGAAATAGAACATTGCCAGAATCCCAGAAAAATCTCTGCTTTACCCATCCCAATTAGGCTGATTTTTATGCTGTCCACTTCCTAGCTTTCCTCTAAATTTTACCTCAGTTATGCAATCTGTAGTGGATGCTGTTAGTCCTCTACCCTGCCTCCCACATCTCCTTTAGCAGATGCTGTGAGTTCTGCATGGCAAAAACTCATAGCTGCCAACCTATATGGAGAATTGCTCTTGGCCAATGGGAATCCCTACCCAGGAGGCCATGCCTCCTCTCTCTCTGCAGCCTCAGTACTTACCGACTGGCTCTGTGGATAACGGCCAATACCCTAACTCAGGGTGGAACTAACTGTGTGATGCTCCAGGGCTTCCCCTTGGGATCAGACCCAGGCTCTAGCTGGGACCTCATTCTTTCAGGCTTCTTTTCCTTGCCTTATCTGCTTCCCTTACACTCCTTCTCCTGGCAGCACTCCTTCAATAAAAGAATCCCTTGAACGAGAATCCTTGTCTCAGGCTCTGATTCTAGGGAGTTGGAACTAACACATCCTGTATGTTTCCTATTGCTATGTAACAAATTACAGCAGACTTCATGACTTAAAGCAACACACACTTCTTATCTCACAGTTTCTGTGGGTCAAGAGAGTCCAGGTGTGACTTAGCTAGGTCCTCCACAAGGTTGCAATCAAGATGTTGGCCGGGGCAGAGGTCTCATCTGAATGTTTGACTCTGGAAGGATCTACTTCCAAGCTCATTTCCACTGTGGGCAGAATTCATTTCCTTGCAATAGGCACGAGGGCTTCATTTTCTTGCTGGCTGTCAGCTAGAAACTTCAAGGGAACTCACCTGGAGATCCTTGACACATGAGTTCCTTAACACGGTCACCAGCTTCATCAAAACCAGCAAAGGAAAAGAGAGAGAGACTCCAGCAAGACAGGTGCTACAGTCTTACGTTATATAATCATGAACACATAATCATGTATATCCCATCAATTTTGCTGTATCTTATTGGTTAAAAGAGAGTGACAAGTCCCAGCCACATTCAAGAAGAGGAGATTACAAAAGAGCATGAACATCAGAAGGGGGGTGTTGTAGGGGCTACCTTAAGAATCTGCCTGCCACACATCCCTAGCCAATTTAGACTAGTTTTGCCCATTTTTGAATTTCACGCACTAGGGATCACACATCATATCTTCATTGTATCTATTTCCCCCTTTCATTTTTGTTCATATGTATACCTGATTTTCTCAAATCATTTGTTGTATTTTTAAGATCCATCTGTGTTTTGCATGTGGTTGTAATTTACTCATTTTTATTTATGTGTAATATTCTGTTTAATGAAAACCAATAAATTATTTTTCATTCTACTATTGTTAGACATACTGTTGGTTTTGATTTTTTCCATATTTTTGCTATTACAATTATGAAAATAATTGTATGTGTCCTGATGCACCTAATCTCACTTTTGTGTAGGACCATGCTCCTCAAACTTTAGAAAGCTTAAGTATCATCTAATGGACTTGTTAAAACCCAGATTCTGGGATACAACCCTAGAGTTTGTTTCAGAAGATCTTGATGGGGATTTGCAACCTAACATCTTCTCAGGTGATGCTGCTGCTGCTGCTCTGGGGTCCACACTTGAGGAGCCACTGATGTAGAATGCATTCTCAGGTGTGGAATTGCTGGGTCAAGAGTATTGATATTTGTTAATATGTATTTCGGGTGAATTTAACATTTTTTCCTCATGTAGATCATTTCTCTAATAATTCTCCTTGCCTTAAAAATTTTTTGTTTAATGTTAATGTAGTTACATTAGCTGTGTTTTGGTGTTTGATTTGTCTTTTGTTTTTGATCATTTTACTTTCAAGCTTTCTGTAAACTCCAATTAAAAATACGTGTATTATAAAGGCTTATAGCCAGTTATTATTTTCT